>NC_090943.1:91363399-91663399 GCF_040807025.1 Struthio camelus | reverse complement strand
TTTGCTGATGATACTAAACTGGGGGAGAGGCTAACACACCAGAAGACTGTGCTGCCATTCCGAGGGACCTGGACAGGCTGGAGAGCTGGGCAGAGAGGAACCTCATGAAGTTCAACAAAGGCAAGTGCAAGGTCCTGCACCTAGGGAGGAATAATCCCATGCACCAGTACAGGCTGGGGGTTGACCTGCTGGAAAACAGCTGTGCAGAGAAGGACCTGGGAGTCCTGGTGGACAACAAGTTAAGCAGGAGCCAGCAGTGTGCCCTGGTGGCCAAGAAGGCCAATGGGATCCTGGGCTGCATTAGGCAGAGTGTTGCCAGCAGGTTGAGGGAGGTGATCCTGGCCCTCTACTCAGCCCTGGTGAGGCCTCACCTGGAGTACTGTGTGCAATTCTGGGCTCCCCAGGACAAGAGAGACATGGCACTGCTGGAGAGAGTCCAGCGGAGGGCTACCAAGATGATGAGGGGACTGGAGCACCTCTCCTATGAAGAAAGACTGCGAGAGCTGGGCCTGTTCAGCCTGGAGAAGAGAAGATTGAGAGGGGATCTCATCAACGTGTACAAGTATCTGAAGGGGGAGTGTCAAGAGGATGAGGCCAGCCTCTTCTCCGTGGTGCCCAGCAACAGGACAAGAGGCAACGGGCACAAACTGAACCACAGAAAGTTCCATCTGAACCTGAGAAAAAACTTCTTCACTGTGAGGGTGACAGAGCATTGGAACAGGTTGCCCAGAGAGGTAGTGGAGTCTCCTTCGCTGGAGATATTCAAAAGCCGTCTGGATGTGATCCTGGGCAATATGCTCTAGGTGACCCTGCTTGAGCAGGTGGGTTGGACTAGATGATCTCCTGAGGTCCCTTCCAACCTAAGCGATTCTGTGATTCTGTGATTATTTCCTTGGAGGATGACAGAGAGGGCTCTCTGGGCACAGGTTGCTCGGAGAGGTAGTGGAGTCTCCCTTGCTGGAGATATTCAAGACTCGTCTGGATGTGTTCCTGGGAAATATGCTCTAGAGTAACCTGCTTGAGCAGGGGGGTTGGGCTAGATGATCTCCAGAGGTCCCTTCCAACCTCAACCATTGTGTGATTCACAGATCTTTGATCAGAATGACATAAACTCTAATTTCAAGTAATATGTACTAAAAAAGGATAATTTTCATCTGTTTAGAATCACTAATTGAAAAATTAGTGGGCTCTATTTGCATAGGAGAGAAGACAGGTCTTTTTCCCAAGGCTGGAATCTTTCTAGGGAACATTCTAATTTCTGTATATGTCCATGGTATATTCCCTGCAGAAGACATGGGGATACTCCCTTTACATGGGAGTAAAAGCAACTCCTGAATGCCACGTGCATATGTCTGAATGTTCACAGCAGGGTTTATCACTTAGCTGGGCAGGAAAAGTAAGAGAAAGGTCATCATGTTTTGTAGCACTTCCAAACTGCTGGGTCTGGGTTGGATAGCATAAAATAAACAAAGCCTAAGTCATACCTTGTAATGTTTTCAATTTCTGTCCATAGGGTCTGAAAACTAAGGACAAAAACAGGTCACGTAACAGTTGCCTTGCTCAATAAGCCCCAACTGTTACGTACACCAGGTAAGATAACAGAAGAGGCAGCAGGTGCTCAATCAGAGAGGAACAACTTCTCTCCATTGACATATTTATATAGGACAGCAGATGACCCCACAGCACTTTGGTAGCAGCCACTCATGCCCGACTGCTGTCCAGCACCACCTTACCATTGTGATATCAGGTACCAAAAAAGGCAGGTGCACTCGATAAGAGCTTGCCTAAGCTTGTTTCAAAACTGCATCAGAGTCCGCAGGAAAAGGTATGCAGAGAAAGATGAACATAGCAACAGGGAGCAAGACCATGGGGAAGGCTATCCTTGGTGCTTGTCCTTCCTCCTGCCATCCTCAGCCACTGACAAGAAGATGAGTGAGGAAGTGTACAAAGCATGAGTGAAGAGGATCATGAGGTCTCATACTAGGGTGTGAAGAATGAAGACACAAACCACCAGGAGTCTGAGGAGTGGGACAGCTGTGAAGGATACATTCTGCCAGAATAAAGACAGTTTTGATGTGCTGACTAGTGAGGATAGCCACCAGAGGTAATGTTAAGGAACTAAAGAGAGCAAGAGGAGGGTTATTATGGTGGACACCAACAAGGGAAGATAACTTGAAGGGTTTTTAAAGTGAAGGTTTCCTTGTAGAGGGCAAATTAAGGATGAATGTATCACAGGAAGGAAGATGATGCAGGGCTGGACTTCAAGAGATGAGAATGAAGATGCTATAGAATGACTGAACACACAGAAATGGGAAGGCAAGATTTCCAAACAGAAGATATGGAACAGATCTTCCCAAGAGATGCATGCAGCTATTCTCTTTTTTGTGTAGCAGCCATGAAGTCCTTCAGGCTTCATGGGCTAAGGAAGGATGAAAGCTTATTCCTTATTACTGATGTCACAGTTGGTGCAAATAATGACATTTCCTTGCGTGGGTCCCAGGGATACTTCTTATGCTCTTCCCTTGCCAGCCTGGGGCATTACTTTGTGCTAGTGAGTAGACAGACTCCTGTGCTATTTTACTTCTAAAAGAAAATGCACTGAAGAATTCCTCTTTCAGCTGTGGCTTCATAGGCAACTCCCTCTTTGGGTTTTACAGAGGTGGTTCCCCGCCCCGCCTCAGGTGCTAACATTTGTTTTGCATACACTAATCCAGAGGATCCATGCTGAAGAACCTCTCCATGCCCTTGAACATAATTGCCCTTTGCTGTGTACAGTGGTAGCTGCACATCCCTTACCCCCTCCTGGGCAATGCCTACCTTGAAACTCTAAAGTGAAAAGGAAAGTCTTTATGGAGTATAAATTGCACTGGATATAGCCCTTTTCTCCTTTAAGGAGAATAACAGCAAAGAGGAAATAATGATATTTTTTCAACATTTTCCATCCTAGATCATAAATAACTGTTTAAATATAATCATTCTCTGTAAACCAAAGATTTCAAGATATTTCAGGTGATTAATCATTTCAAATGCTCTTGCAACAAGATGTTTCAGCATGGCCTGTTTCAACAACCTAGTCTTCTCTCCCTTTTTCCTGACCTCTCAGAAAAACAAACAAACAAAAAAACCTTCCCTATATTACTTCCCTACACTACATTAAACTGCATTTCCTTGCAGTTGTTTGCTATCTCATGAGAATCATGCTCAAGCTCCACACCTCCTCAATAAGTGATTTTTTTCCATGGTATACTCTATACTATTGGACCTCATAATGCAACATCATGCTCTGACAGAAAACTAAGTTGTATTATCGGATAGGTGACCTGGCCTGATAGCCCAGTTCTTGTGGCTACATTTATGCTGGTACATTAACTGTACCCAGAATCACTGTCTAGCCAACAGTCACAGGATGACACACAACCATGCTGTTAAACTCATTTATCTTTCAAAACAGGATGGCCACATCCTAACTGCCTACTAGGGATGGACCCTAGCCCATGTTAATGCCTGAACCATGCCTAGGAAGTGTTTGGGAAGAGTGTTAATTGGCTTAGATCAAAGTCCTACCAAGAAATGTTTCAACAATTTTATGATATGGACAATAGCATTTTAGTGTCTGGGAACATTCCCTGGAACTACCTAATTTATTAGTATAGGACCATATGCGGCCCCAAATTGCAACTTCTTTAAGACTGCATTCCTAATTATACAGTTTAAAGCTGAAGGAAAATATTGTTTAGATTTTCCCTCAGAAACAGTTGAAAAAATGTTGAAGTAATGAATATTTTCTCCTAGAGAACACAGATATGCAGATGCTGCACTTTCTATTGGAAAATCATGAGTGAGCAACTTGTACTTAGCATGAAGCCCAAATATTAATTGAATGACGAGTTCTTTAGGTCTTTATGTCAGCATTGCTACAGATCTTTTTTTTTTTTAGCGTTTCATAAATAATCATTCTCAATACTTCTGTAAGTGCAGAGTAGCATTTCATATGTAGGAAAATGAGGTACAAAGAGATCAAAGTAAGAAGCATGTAGTGCCATGCAGGCCAACTCCTACTCAGCCAGATAGCAGCTATGAATGCTTAACTCTTCTACTGATAAGATTCCAGGACCAAAATTTAAAACATCATTCCACAAAAAAGAGAAACATATCAGGAGAGAAAAATAATTCTGATGACTTGCCAAATGCCATACTGGGACTCTGGATAGAAGCGGGACTGCATTCAAATCTCTAGGTTCCCTTCAGCTTTCTTACTCAGAAGACTATCTCCTCTTTCTTTGGTTCCCTGTTTCACTTCACTTATATCTACCATTTCACACAAGTGAGCAAAGACGCTGAGAGAAGAGAGACAATTCTATTATGCAGTTCCAATTCATTCGCAGAGCACTATGTAGTCTATATGCAAGTGAAGCAGGAGTCCTATGGAGCCCTCTGGGTGGTGATAATGATGTAAGAGGATATCACAGCACGTAACAATTAATTCATAGAAATAAGTGAAGTTGAGAGCAACTTAATTTTTGGTACTTCCTCAATTCTGAAAAACAGTAACATTTCTTTAGCATAATTTTATGCCTATGAAATATTTTATGTGAATATGTAAGAAGCATTTGGCATACCAATTCAGATTTCTTCTCTTAAAAAAGGTGAATATTTATGAATAAACTACACAGCCAAAGGTTCTAAACAGAATAAAACATATAAAGTATATTAAAAAAAAAGAATAAAACTAAAGTAACTTAAGGGAAACCAGGTTATCAAGTTGAGACATTGCCTGAAAACACAATGGAGCAGACATAGCTAATGATACAACGGTTACTGGAGCACAGATAGCTGAATAAGACTTCTGATATAACAATAATACGTATTTCATCTTCAAACTCTGCACAGCAGAGCTGATCAAATTGCCCAAAATATCACTGACTTGCTATGAAGATTCTGAATCTTCTTCACAGCTTTTACCAGGACAGAACACTTGTTTCTTTTCGATTAGAAGCTGTTTGTACCACTCAGATACCCATATAATGCTTAGAAAGAACAGACACTGATGTTTAAATACGTGACTTACAGGCATTCTCAAATCTCTAAGAGTCAGCATGCAAGATATGGAATTTGTGATTAGTAGAAACCTGCAATAAAATCTTGACTTCATCAGTCAAAGGGAGCTTTACTAATGAATTAAAAAGAGTTTAGATTCCTCTTTAACGCTCACTCATACACTGCACAAAATGAAAGCTTGTAAAAGCAACTTCATACATAACCATGGGCTAAAGGTCAATTCACTTAGAATTTACTGCCATATTTGCAAGTATTTCGAGCTTCAGAAATGAGCTCTCAGGTTCACCTTGCCAAGAGGAGGTTTAAAAAAAAAAAAGAAAAAAGGTTTCCCTATACCTACAGAGAGTCTGAGAAGAGTTTAGGCCTAGTCCTGCAATTGAAGGTGTTTAGGAGACAGGCAGTGTTATACAGAATCATACTGACTTGTAGCTGTTGGCAGAACAGATGAAGTAGTCTGGCCACAGAGATCACAGCTGAGAAACATTAGGGCTTTGCCTCTCCATCACTCAAACTGAAGTTTTAGTTCTAAAATATTTATGGTAGAAGATACTTGGTTTTGGCTATTTTGCACTTAAATTATAAACAACCATTAAAGAAAGTTTTTACTATATATATTTTTTTGCAAATCAGGGAACTATTAGGAGTGTGAAAAAAGCAAGGGAAGGACACGCTGGTAAGAAATCTGACTTTTCACCCCACTGCCAGCACACATGTTGTCCAAGATGCTCCATAATGTGCAGAAAGAGGGGGCCATTCACAGGTGAGGATAAAAATGAATAAACATAGGTCTGCACTAATTTTACAATTGGTATTAAAATTACTCATCATTTTCCAAGTTTTCTAACGTCTATCAAATGGAACAAAAAGCTATCTTTGGTCTAGTCTATTTTAAGAAGTTCTTCTTTATTAGAAAATCTTTGCCACTTGTGGAGAGACTCCATATTTTGCTTTTCCCTGTTAGCTTATTTTTCAAATTTGAGAGGTATATGAAGGTTCCTAAAATATTTCTAGGACTTTTTTTTTTAAATTCCTGTTTGTATGATTTTGATATGACATTCCTCAAAAGGGAGGAGAGGAAAATCTTATGTAAACCAACTTTACCTGCTGCTAGAGCAAGGGGAAAGCTGTAAATGCTTCATCCATGTTCAGAACCCCATAAATACAGATAGAGCAAGCTGGGATCGATTTTTAGACTGGTAGGACTTGGCCTGTTTTGTGTTTTTTTCCATGGTAGAATGGAAATGAAATGCGATTTGAATTTGGATACCGTTTTCTCCAAATTCCCTAGGTTCTGGAAAGGGTCTGAAAGCTGTTGATAGTTCCAAACAAGAGCTATTTCTCCATAAGTAATCTACCTAAAATGCACACCCAGTAGTGTACTAATTTGCATACCGAGGACGTAGGCAGAGAAGAAACCTTCTCTGTAGACTGTTAGAGCAGGTTTACCATATGTAGCATGGAGCACCATTACAACCAAGTACACTGTCTTGAAATCCGGAGGCTCAAGTGCTCACGTAGCTCTGCCAAAACTGCCATTGAAAGGAAAGGCGTTGACTGGAAGAGAGAGGTAATGGGATGGACTCAGCCATGAAGCGTCTATGCTGTATGCTTATCCTGAACATGCTCTTTAGAATAGCACTCTAGCCCTGAGAGGGGAACCCTGGCTGTGAAGAAAGCCTCTCAGAGATAGGGAATTCCTTATTTTAACACTTGCACACTTGCACGTTTATAAGCAAAAAATGTATTTTTGTTATAGCTGAATAACAAACATAAATCATGTGATCATGTTTCTTTCCTCTTTCTTTTCATGTCAGTTTCTTTCAGACTCTCCCTACCATACATCAGAGACAGCTTTTCAATCTTATTTCCCATTCTTGCTTTCTGCTGTACGTCTTGCTACCCTGAGTAGGTTTAATTACCTCCCTGCTTCCTATAGTCTCATCATCTTTCTGTCTCTCTCTTTTCCAGTACAGTTGTTCTTCCTTATTCCAGTCTTTCCACTGGGGCTCCCAAGACATCACTCTTCACTCACAATACTCTAAACTTTCTTCCCCCAATCACAAAGACACCCTCATCACCCACTATAGTCTTCTCATCTTGTACCAAATACCATTATACTCAGTTGCATATTTATCTGAGATTATAAATAGTGCTATTCCTTGCTGTTCCCAGTACCTCAAAGAAAACTCTGCACCAACCCTAAGTCCCTCTCTCTCCCCCTATCATAGCTTAGAGAAGAAATAGATTAGACTACAGTTTATAGGATTTTTTTTTTTTTGTTTAAATATAGGCATGTGAGAGTGACTATATACTACTTGAGGAAAAGCCGGAGCAAAGAACTGTTTTGCATTCAACACAAAGAAGCCAGTCCCATCCAGCATTCTGCTCTCTCTGGGAGCATATACATGGCATGTTGGTGGAAGCCCTGTCACTGCACAAATCTTTTCTCATCTGCTTCATGCTTCTCCAGGGGAAAGTGGGAGTTGGGGAAAGGAGACATCATTGTGACCATCAGCGCAAGCTCGCAGAGCTTCTCAGTTGCTGGTAACAGACTGCAAAGCCTGCAGTGAACCAAGGCAGGAGGCAAATCACTGGGGCAGCGTGACCACCATGCCCCGACCTCATGTTGGTGAGACTAACCACTGAAGGTTTCTTTGTTTAGTAAACTCAGATCCTTGCTTAGACTGGCATACTGCAAATTAAGAGACTGGGATACTGTTGATACGACTTTTGCCTGCACCAGCATAAATATTTATTATAAAATTCATGAAGTTGCTCTATCCTGCCCCATTATTTAATATGACCACCTTTTCTGATCATGGTGCCTGCTGACTAACACATACAGCTTAAATGCTTTTTGGCCCTGTTTGGCTTCCTGTATTTGCAGCACTGCAGTTCAATAAAATGTACTTTATTCCTTATATGAGGGGACAGAATGAAGAATCAAGAAGGATTAATTTGTACAGGGACCTTATTAATCTTTAGTACTTCATCCAAATCTTCTGCCCATTTTTCCTTCTCTGATTAGATAATCTAAGGCTATTTCTCATCGCATGCAAATCCCACCAGCTCTCTGGAGACAACTTATGGAAAGCACAACAGCATCACTTTTGTACTAATCCAAATCTTTTCCCAGAAGGGATAAACATATTTTTAGCAGATCAGCAGTAGTTATTGTGTAGTTTTGCATTCTGTTGTTCTCTCCCTTTTTCTTGCCTTTTGGCAGGTTGTCAGATATTATTAAGATGATCTTGGTGATGTAGCATTGTACATTTAGTTTTACATTTTCTTTGCTTAAGAATAAAGTCATAGCAGGGCATAAGATGGGCATGGAAGGGGCTCAAGACCACTAGCCTGTTCTTCTCTGTTCAATGAAGTGATATTTTGTGTGTGCACCTGTGATGTACAAAGGTCCATGAATTTATGTGCCAGCACCAAGGTGGAAATATCTAGGGAATCCTGAGGTACCTTCTGATCTTCTAACTCTTGGGGCTTCTCTAGCACAAGCAGACAAAGAAATCTACTAGCAAGATAGAAAGGTCTTAGTTTCAAACAAATGAATCCATTTCCAATTTCTGTGGCACTGGTTTTATGGGAAGGTAACTGTTTCTGTAGGGCCTACCTTCTTCAGAAACAGAAACTGATACAACTTTCTTTTGTGTTAATCATCTAATCTTATAGCCTCTCAAGAAGGCTAGGAATACTTCAAACAAAAGCTATAGCTAATGTAGTAAATTGTAATAAATACATTTTTGGTTTATTGAAATAATGTTGAGAAATTGAAATAATGTGCTTTAGTACATGATCGTGAATTTTGCAACTTCATTTTTGGCAAACTGAAGTGCTCAAAAATATTTAGATGAAATTAAAGATTTAATTTTCACACAACACATTCCCTTCACCCTCCTATATTGTAACATTTAAAACACTCTTGGAAGTTTTTTTGTATTTTCCTTCACTGCCATTAGAAAATACCTATTATAAACACGAAACTTAGTTCACAAACTATCAGAATAAAGGATTCTTTCATGTTCTGCCATATTGTAAAAGTGTTTTTAGTAAACAAAAACCCACAAAAAACACTCCACAGCATGACTTCAAAAGGTTTTAGCACCACAAAAATCCACAATATTTGGCCCCAGACTCTTTAGTAATTTGCAAAGGTTTGCCTCTAAGTAGACAGAAGACTGCAGTTTGCTCCTGACTATCTACCCCACATCCGTTTCCCCTGCAGAGGAGCTCAGACTGCGCCTAACTTTTTTTTTTTTTTTGACTGCTTGTTAGTTGCACACACATTTACAAACTTCTTGCTTTTCTTTGAATTTCATCACCCATATTACACTACAAGACCTTTGCAACAGACTCGGTTTAAGGAGCTGTACCCATTGTCAGCTCACATGCAGCACAACATCACTGGCTCATCATTCACCTTCAAGTTTATTGACAAAATGAAGTGACCCTTGCAATTAAACCATAACGCTACAAAACAGTTTTGTCAAAGGGCATCCCCTAGGCCACCACTGTGTTCCCATGAAGGTTACAGATGCTATCGTGTGGGCAGCCTAGACTGCGACCTGAATGCAGTTAAAGGACAATCCTTTCTATTATGTAAAAGAAACCTCAACATATTCCCAAATCACGCTATAACCTTGAATAAAAAGGCTTTAGCATGGCTGAAGGCAGAATTTAGGTCCCTTCTACAACGCAGAAACGGAGCCATGCTTTAATTTTATTGCAGAGATAAAAATATTGTAATTGGGTCCCTTGGAATATATTTTTCTTTACATATAGCTAAATGTAAGGACTTAAATTTCTCAAGGACATAAGATGTCTTCATTCTGTCTTTTTCAGTTCTGGTATGAGACTAAAGGATTGCAAAAAAATGAAGGGGAAAGGGACAAGAATGACTACAAAAGGAGTATGTTGATTTATACAAGTTGAAAATTTGACCCTAGAATAGATCCAACAAAACTTTTTTATTTTGTCATTTTTTTTCCTTAAGCTTTAAAATTAATGTTTTCCTTCACCTTCAGACAACTGCAAGAACAGATATATTTTTATATGTATGTATTTACAAAACCAAAAGGTTTAACTTGGGCTATATCCTAGCTCTTTGTACTTAATACAGAGGACTTGTCACCTCTGGACTATGAGGAATCTACTTTAATAATTTTTCTCAAATTTCCACAGTATCTCCAGCTGGTCTTCCTAACTAAGGCTTCTTACTGGCTAAGTTGGTGGAACCTGTCTTAATAGACAATTCTTTCTGGTGTCTCTGTACCTCATCATGAGGGCTGCACAGGACTTTTGCATCCCACCCATCACCTCAGTATCTGACCAAGCAGAGGAATAGACCCATGTCTTGATTTTTCTCTTGCACAAAACATAGCGAAACAAAAATATAATTACTGCCCCTGTACATATTTTAAAAGTTTTCTGTCTTTCACAAGAACATTTTTATTGCTGCCTACCCAACAGAATAAAATCCAGGGCGCTATAAATTGAATTATGCTCTATGCGTCTGGCTAATGATGGGACTTGACTTGCCTAACCTTAGCCATCCAGAAATCAGACATTTAGCTTAATCTAGTTGTCAGGCCTCCTGTTATTGCCAGAGGACAGGTTTAGGCACTCTGTAGAAATTAGTCATCTACCTAGTTTAGATACTTTTCCTAAAATGGGAAGAAATGTCTTTTGGAGATTCCTTTCACTCCAAAGCAACTATAGAGGGACCTTGGATTACTGGCTTATACTAGATGCTTCACCCTCCTCTAACTCAAACTAGTTAAGCTCCCTAGTGGCTGTCAGAAGTTTCCTATCTGCCCTCCAGATGACAAAGTTGTCACACACATTTCCTTGTAACATTATAGGAAGACTCCTGGCAAGTAATCTGAAGGCTCCGGCGCATGCCGGCATTCCAGCTACCACCAGCGCTACACCTCAAGTGCCAAGACAGAATCCATTCATCCAGCAGTGACTGTATCTGCTTGCAAATTAATTTACTTGAATATATTCCCACTACCCAAAGAAAACAAATTCAGAGAAACGTGTGCCCTGCAGATAATCTAAACAAAGTGTATTTTACAGATGGGAGATTAGGTAACAAAATACGAGATAATGCTGTCTCACTAGATTACTTGTATGCATCCCCTTCTTACAAATTAAGAAGGAAACAATTATTAGATTTATAAGTATACCTCCTTTTTCCACACTGTCTTTGACAGATTTTGTAAATCGGCTTTTTGGCAAGTATAAATCTGTGCATCTTCACTGAAGACAGTTATGCTTACTTCTACTCTCTGAGGATCCAAGTCTATGTTTTCTAATAAAGCCTTAGTTGTAGAGCTACTTACAGAATCATAGAGTGCTTTACAAGAGGATGCCTAGTCAAGTGGTCAAAGCACAAAGTTGACTATCAGGAAGTCAAGCCTCCATCTTAACACAAACTTGAGTGCATCACTTGGTCTTATTGTGCCTCTATTTCCTATCTGAGAACTGAAACCAATTTTACTTCATAGTACTCATTTCATAGATTTTTAACCCCCCCCAAAAGATCTGACAAAAGTCATAGAACTTCTTCTGCAGTCCCAAAAAAAGCCTACATTAAAAAAGCTGCATCAGATATTTAACTTTCAGTTGAGTAGTATCTCATCTTTTTCAAAGATATCCAATCTTGATTTTAAAATTTAATAGAAGATTCAATGCATCAGTAGTTTAGTCATTTCAATGTTTAGTTACTCTCCCTAAAAATCCATGCCTCTTGTGATCTGATTTGTGTGATATCAGCTTCCTATCATCAGACCTTATTGAGTACTTAGGAAACATATTTCTGCTCTTTAATCTATCACACAGGTGTGAATATAAAGCATGAATAAATACTTCTCTTTGATAAGTAAATTGGTTAGATAAGTAAAGTATGTTAGAATATTTCTGGAGAGGAAGATTCAATCACATTCGCTCCCATGCCACCTGCTTCACCTGCTGAGAAGAAGGGTATGATTGCTTCAGCTCCATGTCTTCATAACATGTGTCTACCAGAACACACTCAGCTGACTTGGAGTAAGCACAACAATATGCATCCCATCCTCATAGATGAAATTTTAACCTCCTAAAGTAAAGTTGGCTTTCTAGAGCTAAGCTGGTCTTAGCCTTTTTTTCTGAAATCGATCTAATTTTTCAACATCCTTCCAGGAAAAAGTCAAGATAATTTCAATAGCTCAGGTTAATTATCCCGGTCTTGTTTCCTACCAAGTGCTGCTACAGGCTGATTCAACCCTAACTTAGGCATAAGGGCTCTCTCCTTCTCCCTCTTTTGTCAATAACATGCCACACTCCTGCCAATAATGGCCATACTACATCAGACCAACAGTCCACCCAGCCCACTTTACTACAGAGGCCAAAAAGCAGATCCTTTGAGTATAAGGACAGGGAACCTATACATGCTACTCTCAGAAATACTATTTTGGCCTCCAATTACTGACAGCTATGGATTTCCTGAGAAAAATGTAGTTTTATATATGTAAGATTTCTCTTCCCATGGGTTTGTATTTTCCTTAAACCCATGCAAACTTTTAGGTACAACTGCTGTGGTAAGGAATTGCACAGCTAACCTCACCTTGAGAAAAGCCACCTTCTTGTATTTGTTTCAAATCAGCCACTCAATATTTTCATTTGATGCTGTGTAGGTCTTGTGTTGAAAGACACCAAATAATCAATCATACTCACCCGGTCTGTGATTTTAATAGACCTGTACTCTCGTAACAGTCAGCTGTCTTATTTTCCAGGCTGAACCAGCTGTCTTATTTTCCTGGCTGAAAAACTCTAAGCTACTAAGTAGTTCCCTATGTGGAAGTCACTTCACACTTTTCATCAGTGAGCCTTGATGACCACTCATCCAACTTTAATATGGGTTTCAACTCTCCTAACCTTTGCCTTCTAAATTGTTCAGAGCTTCTAGCCACAGTGACTGCCTGATTGTGCCACAGAAGGAGGGTTCCTGAACAAAAAGTTTGGAATCCGGTTGGACAAGGCACGTACCAGGAGACAAAAGTGAGGCTTACTTCATGAAGAAAGTTCTAAGATATAAAATAGTGAGCACTCTAGGGACAGATATGGGGACTGATTCTACTTTTATTCATGCCAGTGTGCCCCTGTGTTTTCCCCAAAGATGTCAGCGGTGTTGCATTGCCATAAACGACTGCAGAATCAGGCTCATAAAGTTTATGCTTTATAACCTTGCAAGAACATGCACGCTTAAGTCCCCATGCCATAAACATTTCTAGAAAGCACGCTTAGAAATGTGTTTGATCTCCCTAACTGCTTCCCTCCAGCTGACAGCATTACATGATGCATACATACAGAATCCCATCAGCCAAGCCATTCCTGCTGTCTTTGTGTACACGGAGAGCATGTCTACACAGATGACCTCTCTCAGATCCAGCCCCTCCATCTCGCTAAATTGCCTGGGTACAAGCCAATTCCTGTCTGGGAGTCTCATAGCAACTTTAGCACAGAGCTGAACAGAAGGCAATAAATCCTTTTTGCAGGGCACATTATCTATCTCTCAACTCAACCTAGCCATTTAACCATTCTGAGATTTAGGGAAGCACACGGTTTATGGAATAATTTAGAAGAGATCATAAATACATCTGACTTGGTAGAATCTAGGTCCTGCTTGAAATAAGAGGTGTTTTTTGCCACCAAGTCTTCTAGGGCAAGGATTTAATCAGCAGTTTCCGGAGAAGGATCCGGAAACTTTCTCTTTTTTCTTTTTTTTTTTTAAATGCAGACACCATACCAAAGACACAAAGAAGATAAAATCAAGAAAAGACTGAATGCTTCCTTTGAAACTAACAGAAGGAAAGAAGCAAAAATAATAGTTCAGACTGCTTAGCTTATTTGAAGAGAAATTTTATATTGCTGTGGTAAAGGACATGCAAACAAAATCTGCAAAAGGCCTAGCAAAAGATAAAAACTGGGATTGCACTATGGCAAAGCCAGAAGGTTATTAAGCATACACACATTTTATATTCTAAAGATGTTGAACATTGCTCAATGTACCAGGTGATTTAATCCATTCTTCTGGCTTCCAGCCACTGCTGTCTTGTCTGGACCATGACTGAAGGGAAAGAGTTAGAAGCTGGCAAAGAAAAGTGCTAGAAACGTTTCAGGGTATCACCTTCCCAAATGCAACAGCTATAGCTGTGTCTGTGGCCATCTCTATATCAGATCAGCTATATGAGTAAGCTAGCTGCTGAAAAATAGGTCTGATCAGGCCTGGTTTCACTCCATACAGGGAATGAACAAGCATACACAGTCATATCAATATTCACTCCTTTCCGAAATCCTTATGCTCGGCATTAGTGGCCAAAAAAGTAAGATTACCTGTGTTAAGAATTTCCTCCTTTTTTTTTTCTCCTTTTTTTAATACATTAATCAAATCTTAGCACTGACTATGTGACAACTGGTATAAAGGATGACAAGGTCTTTGAGGAGGAAAATATCTGCTGCACAATGCCCTACATAAGTTTTCCTGGTATACAGACTTTTTTAAAGGATGTACACCATTTGATTACTGTAATCTAGTAAATGTGCGTCTTGGCCATCTTAAAAGATACAATTAACATTTCTATTTTATTTTCTGTTCGATGGCCTAAAGCACACAGCTGCAGCAATATTTACTGAAGCTCAGGGGATAAATCGGGCTGAAATTTTAACCGAGTGAGCTCTGTTGTCGGATACTATAAGTAAATAAACTATTTCGTTCAATAAATTGTCGTATTAGTGCTTTATTAAATAATGCAAGATTTGTATTCTTAAGAGAGCTTGCAAATATTACATAATTCAAAATTCATTAAAAAAAGCTTTCAACAAGTAAATTGTATAAAAAACCTACTATCAATGGTGGCAATTTTTAGTTAAAAATATACTTTAAAACAGTATAAGATGTTTCCTTTTCTGAAATCAGTTGCCAGCAATTTACTGAGCCTTTTTCCCCTTTTAAATCCTCAAATGAAATATCACTCCAGATTTTTTTCCATTGATTTTAATTTCTTAACCAATTTTAGTCTTTGCATATTTTTGAATTTTGTGCAAGCCTCTATGGCACCAGAGAATTATGAATACTGGAAATCATCTACTGAAATACGTTGGTTCAGATGGAAGATTTGATACCTCCCAGCAAAAACAAACAAACAAAGAAAACAAAAACCAAAATCTCTAATCACCGTTTTATTTTCCTGCCAAGTACATGCTCTTCCTATATAATCCTCTGAATACACCACATAAATGTTTTACAGTTTCTACTGCTTGTTGTCTCCTTGCCCTACTAACAGTATTAGGTTTACATAGAAAAAGGCCTCAAGCTAACATAAATTAGTAAATTACATTTCAAGCCGTCCTCCTTTATCTTTCCATGCTGGGCATACACAGTGAGGACAAGTCAAAAGACTGGTTAATTGCCTTAGGAACAGTAAGTTCAAAGTCAGGCTCAGGGAACACAGCACTGCAGCAAGAACAAAATCTGCGTACGAAAGGCAAGACCCCTTCTGCAAAGTCCTTGATTACCCTGGGCTGTTTCTCATGTGGTCTGCCTTCAGTTCACTGTTTCCTGTTGCAGGTAGCAAGAGAGGAAATCCTGATATAATCCACGGTTCTTATCCCATGGCCACGTACAATATTTTATCCAGGGCCAGAAAACGTAGACTTAAAAATGCCAACATCCTGTTTAAATTGGATATTCAGAAACTGGTAGAATAACTGAGTCTGAAAGGGACAGCTGGATATCTCTAGTCCAACCCTCTGATCAAAGTAGGGGTAACTTCAAAACTAGGTAAGCTTGGATGGCCTTTTCCAGCTGAGTTTTGAATATCTCTGAGGATGCAGATCCCATGACCCCTCTGGACACCTGTTCTAATGCTTAACCACCCTCAGCAGGATTATTTTTTTCCTTTATCCAGTGAGTTTTCCTTTGCTGCAGCTTGTGAACACTGCTTCTTGTCCTTTTGCTGTTCACCTTTGAAGGGAATTTGGCTCAATCTTCTCTATAATGTCTCTTCAGGTAGTAGAAGGCTGAAATTAGATTTCCTACTGGTTTTCCCTACAAGGCTAAACAAACCCAGCTACCTTTCCAGGGGACCCGAAACTGCACAGTACTCCAGATGTGGCCTCCTAAGTGCCTAGTGAAGGAGAATGTCCGCTTCTCACGTCCTAGGCGAGACGGGATCCAGTGCTGCCTGCCCCTGCTCGAGTAGGGCTCCTTTTTTTGCAAAGTCACCCTGAAACCTGCCTGCGCCCTGCCTGTACCGCTGGGGAGCAGGCTGCCCTACCTAGGTGCAGCACTTCGCATTCGACTTTGCTGAATGTCACAAAGTACAAAAGGGGGTCCTGAAGCTTCTCAGAATTCTTCTGGTACGCATCTGGCATCTACTGCCAGAACTCAGACCAAAGCCTTTCCTGCCTTTCCCAGCTACAGTCAGCTCAAATAGACAGAGAATAACTTTATTAATATTCATTAAGAGCACCTCTTCTGCATACAGACAAACTTTATATATATGCAGTATCTGGAAGCTCAAATAAGCAAGTCAAAAGCTCAGCCTGTTCCGCACCTATGAAAAAAGGTGTTAACTAAAGCTTTAATATTTTTCTTGTCATCAGCAACAAACTGCATAAATCCAGTTAATGAACTCATCAGATTTATCCCTGACATTAATAGGAAGTGAAAATTCCCTCTAGACCTATCAACGTTTACAATAGAGCACTATGAATCTTAAGTATCGTTAATGATCATTTCTTTAAACAGAAGAACTCTGCAAGCATCAGCTTTATAGCTCGCATCATGAAACAGCTGAGTCTCATAGACAAGAGTCGGCGTCAATAAGCAAACATCATTCCAAAGAACAGGTGGTGGGCACCTCTCCGCACTGCCTGAAACCAGAGTATCTGCGTGAATATTAACGTTATTGATATTCACAGCTATATTGCAAAGCCCATTCAGATCTCGCAGGGTTTGGGCAAGATTCCCGGGGTCAACACAGTGTTGCTATAAGTCGACAATGCAAATATATAGCACTTGAGAGCTTATTGCACTTATTACAGGGTAAGGTGGAAACGTGCAATGCTGCAAAGGAAACTGCAGTGGCACACTCGGATTGTAAAAATCTTTGGCAAACCAACAGCTTTAAAGAAGTTGCAAGGTGAGAAATAAGTTCTCTATGGTCTCACTGCAGCAGTAAGTCCCTTTTGGGTAGTTCCATTCCTGTTTCTTGGCAGAGTAATAGAAAGAAAAGAAATCTTATATTCATAGGTGCATTTAAGACAGATCACTAATGCATCCTGGCACTAGGAATCCTTCTTCTCACAACACAGTGATAGCAGTTAGTCATTGCTGCATTGTTTGCGGAAATCACTGTTTTTCCCTCAGTGTACAGCTGATAACTATTCATGAATAAAAATGTGCTCTCGGACACTTGAAAAAAAAAAAAAGGAAGTAAGATTTAGAAATAAGAAAGAATTGCAGCTACTCCCTGTCATTATGTTGTTACCATCATAATGAGAGTTGAGTTTGGCACAAAGCAGGTGTGTCTGCAGCCAGCTTCTCAGTGAATGGGACTCGGGAGAGCTTCACGCAAGTCAGCTCACACTAGCTATAGGTGAAGACCTGGTTTAAGGAATCTTTCTGGGAAGCAGAGCAATGGTCACACCCTAGTGATTAGTACAAGCGAATCAAAATAGTGAGGTCTGTAACTGTGTAAAGAAAGGTTAAAGGTTAAATGCCCTCAACTATCGGAGGCTGTTTGCCACAGGAAACATTCTTCAGGAGAATAAGAGATATTCAAGCAACTGCACTGTAGTACCAGACATAGAGCCTGTGGCTTAAGCTGAATGTCACAAACCTAATCACATTACCAAATTCCATGCTGAGCAGCAAGCCCCCAGGGCTTATTAGCCTTTTCTATATACTATATCTTATTTGTAGATCTTATAAGCGTTTTCCCCCCATGACCTTTGAGTTATTGCAAACAAGAAAGATATCTCAACTCTTGTGATCTCAGAGAACAGGTAACCAAACAAGTGGATTCCAATATTCACCCATTTGCACAGCCCTAAAAATTGCTGTAAGCCTACCAATAGACTCCTTACCAGAGCAGCACTGGTGGACAATTGATGAGGTAAAACAAATGAAGGGGGGGCAGAAATCTACTCAATAACACCTTGCCTGCTGAAACATGCTTACAATGGTTTTCAAAGACTAAACATTTCCAAGACCATTTGAAATCTTAGACAAAGCTACAACTGAGGTTATGCACCCACAAGTAGATTTGTGATACTCAAATGAGCTGGCCATTGCAAAGTAGAATGGGCGCATGGGGAAGAACAGAGATGCAGTGTCACATTTTCAAGAGCTCTCAGAGCATCAGTTCCAGCAGCAGCAGTTCTGGCAGCAGGCTGTTCACACAGCACTGCTCCAGCAGCTTGCCTGTAGTGTTTATATTTGTAAGTTCCTGGTTGCAAGCAGCAGTTGTCTTTTGTGACTAAAAAAGTAAGCATTAGGATATGAGTGCTGTGTCACATCCTACATAGTTGCTTCCAAGAAAGGGGATTTTTTATAAGATTATTTACTCTTATATACATCCCTCTCTGCACCCACACATCATGGGAGTTCCCAAGATATATAACTCTACAGGCCTCAGAGAAGGCTGTTTTGATGCTTGATGGATGTTGTGACTTTTGGCACCGTGGAAACCAATTTTCTCTCCCTATGGATAATTTTCTAAGGAGACCTGGTGAGAGGAATGTTTCGCATAGCAGCAGGAACACAGCAAATGGGCCCAGTCTGAGAGATAAGTGACTTTTGTTTTGCTTTCCCCCAAATGCTTGTTTTATCTCAGAACAACCCTCTCCCTTTATAGTCTAAGTTCAGCTTTGACATCTCAAACACAAGCATTTGTAGGGGGAAGTAACGCAATGAGATCTTCAGATGTTCAACTTAGTTATTATGCAGTAAAAGTGATCAGTTGCCTGCAATTTCTCACAAGGCTCTTGTTCAACTGTAATTCTCTCAAGGGAAAAGAGGTACAATGAAGACAGTTGCAGCCTTAAATAGTTTTTCTTAGTTCTTCAGGGACATTTAATGCTGCTCCCTATAAGAGGCTGAGAGGATGGAGTTTTATTTCAGGTCTTGCTTTCACAGAATTTTTATTACTATTTTTCAACACCATACTCTTGGGACCGAATTTTCCAGCCAAAAAGGTCAGTAGACTATAAATCAGGGCTGGCTACAAATCAGGACTGTTGCTCAGTTGAAATCAGTGGGCCTTATGACAGTTCTCACTGCTTTAGAATCCAGCCTAAAGTCACAAATATGCAACCCAAACACAGAAAGCCCTTGCCTTCATCCAGAGGAGAAGGATGGCTATGGAAGAACCAAAACTGAACATGAGTGGAGGAGGAGTAGCAAGACTTCTGCTTACCAGTGGGGTATGTATGCTTTTCATTATCTTATGCGATCCATTGACTGAAGGACAGAGTTTAATGGGTTAAAAAAGGACACGTCATCCCATAATAGCGTTTTGAATTAAAGGCCTTCACTTTGTAGAAAGCAACCAGGGTAACTGTAGAGCAGATGAGGATTTAAATATCTATTTCTCAACATAAACAAACTATGCACAGAGTAGCTCTGACCCAAATTTGCTAATGTGAATTCAGATTTAGGACACTTCACTCAAGCAGACAGCATACCTTTCTCAAAGATTTTGGCCTCTCCAGATTTACCCCATCCTTTGCCAGTTACCCCAGAAAAAGCAGAGCTTCTACTTCTAAAGTCATGCACCAATAATTAGAAGATAAAATTTGAAAATTGGCCACAGTTCAAATTACCAAAAGGTACCACAAGGAACTCATAGCTCCTTAACCTCTATGTTTCCAGGATCGCAATAACGGGAAGCAAAAGAAAATGATTAAGATGGCAAGAGGACAGAAATTAGGAGTAACGAGATGTAGTCAGGAAGGCTACATTTAAGTAGGAAAAGGAACAGGATTCATTAAGATAGGAGTTATTTCCCAAGGGAAGTAGTAGAAATTCCACAGCTTCATAAAGTCAAAGTTTAGAGTTGGTAAAGTTTTAGGAAAGGTACTGCAGAGACCATCTTCCGTTGTACTAAGAAGGAAGCTTCCAGTACATACATACAATTTTTAAATCTTTTCTGTCTACAGCTATAATACAAGTGCATAAATGTTTGTTTTTACTACTAAACTAGGCAAAGTACCTTCTTTTTTGGGAAGAAAAATACATGAGATGAAAACATTTCTTGATCGACAGGGTCACTGTTCATAGATTTATTTTTTTCCTCAGGAAACTGAAAAATAGGCCAGCAACGAAGAGTGAAAACAATGCTCAGCTAGTTCTGTTGAAAGAAATTCAGGAAAATTCTGCTAGCAGCTACAGATAGGAGAAAGAGTAGAAAGAAAAGAGCAGGAAGCAGCATGGTAAGGCAGGAGGATAAAGGTGCCCACTTAATTGATCTTATTTTATTACACTGGCAGCCTAAAAAGAAAGGGAAACTGTCATTAGGGGGTAGTCAGACTGCATCCTCCCTGCAAAGAGGACAAAACTCCTGTCTTTTTATAGCAATACAGCTAACGCGCATTAGCTGTATCAGGCCATAAAAATCCCAATGAAGATAACATACTGGCAGGTTTTACTGTGATGTAATCTAGGCAGAAGGAACCTAGAAGGGAAGGGAATATAATATTGTATTGAGCTTACGGTGGAAACTACAGCGGTCTTGTTTGCGTAGGATTTTACGGCCGGATAGCAAATACAAACTGGTTTTCCTGGGATAAGCACAGACCATTTTGTCTCTCCCCTTCCTGGCACTGAAGACAAAGCCTTAGTCTAACTCTGCACTCAGTTCTAGCAGCTCTTGCAGATTTAAAATTCAAGCCCTTGGCTCCCTTCCACCTTGCTACCTTGCAGCTGCTCCTCAGCCTCCTAGCTCAGCCCTGCGTGCAGGGTTGGAAACGTCGTGCTCAGCATCCTTGCTATCTCCTTCTCTGCGTTCATCCCAAGGCTGTCCTGAGACCATTTCCTAAGCCTGTGCTGTGTGCCCTACCCAGAGTAAAATATGCCTAATCCTATGCCTAGCAGGGTCAAGAGGACAGCCAGTGTTTTCCATCAGTGGGAGGCTTCACAGTGGCTCTCGGTGTTTTTAAACAATTGCATTAAGAGGGCCTAGAAAGCATGCTGATGTTAGACATTTCTAGATCATAAACAAAGCCTATACATATGGAGTCACATATGGTACAATACCTTTACATTAAGTAAAATCATCTACCTGGATAATACCCTGCTTCCACTTCAAGATAAAACGCATTCTGAATAAAATGATCACCATCTAATTCCAGACTACTACCAGGAACTGCTTTCTTAAAATAAGGTATTTTAAAGAGATATATAGATGCCATATGCTAAATCAGCGCTCCCATATTAGAAAAATATATTTAGAACAACATTGCAATGTTTTGCTCAAATCTGTGGATCTGACGTTTTTTAGTTATCATACTTCTGACTTCACTCTTCTGTGTTCACATCCTTAAAAATTCAGGAGAGGCACATTTGCCGAAGACTTGCCCTTTACAAGAAGTATTTCAAATAGTTCATTGACTAACAACAACAACACAAACAACCCCCTGCCCCAGCTTCAGAAAAAAAAAAAGTATCTATTTTCTATAAATAGACAATGGAGGCCCATGGCATCATTCAGAACAATAAAGTTTGGCCTGACTGTTCAAGTTAGCTGAACAGGGTATAACATTAACAGCTGAAAAAAAAATCAGTTACTATCTTCCAGTTTGGATGAATCTACACTGAAATGCTATTATGTAAGTCACAACTCTTGTTTGGCATTTCTTTGAAAAGAATAGGGAAACATTA
Source organism: Struthio camelus (assembly GCF_040807025.1). Taxonomy (NCBI): domain Eukaryota; kingdom Metazoa; phylum Chordata; class Aves; order Struthioniformes; family Struthionidae; genus Struthio; species Struthio camelus. Next base: position 91,641,408 of record NC_090943.1, on the reverse strand, counting down.
TCTTATTTTCCTGTGATCAGTGGAGATGACTGCATGTTTCCAAAGAAACCTTCATATTAAAACTAAACAAATAAAGAGCTGGAAAAGGGAGGTTAGCCCCACCTGGAACTAGCCTTCTTCATAAAGAAACACATCCACATTTACATCTACATTTTTTCCTTTAAAGGGCAATATATGTTATATATGTTTTCAGTACCATTTTAATCAAACTCCATAATTTATGTGTTGTAAAATATAGCCATAGTGCAACATTTCATGATTATGGCATCCGCTCAAACACTTTCACTTGAAAGAAGAGCATGTACTCAAATACTTCTGCCATTTACGTAGTTCTCACTCTTTTCTGCATGTACAACACTATAAATACTAGCTTCCTGGATCAGATCTTACAGTATCCTTTCTCTCCAAATCACAGAAGTCAGAGGAAAATCTCCCATTAATTTGAATCAACACTAGAGCAATCTGTGGTGAGCAGTTCTATTTATAACCTGTGCCAGAAACAGCTGCACAGTGTAATTTCTGTGCCAGGCTTGTAAAACTCTTCTTCCTTCCCTGTTCATAACAATAAACTTATTTTTGATCAGTGACAAAAGCATCACTGGGCTTTTGTTTTCTCAGTTCTGAATGACTTCAAGAAAGTTAAGAATAGAAGGGGAACGAATGATACATTTTCCTACTGGCACTGCCCAGACTGCTTCAGCTTGCTTATATATTTTAGAGTTTAGTCAAAAAATGAGAATAGAATCCATTCCGAAACGTTCATTCAGTAAAATCAGAGACAGCCTAGGGCAGAATATGTTTCCATGGTGTAGGGCTGAGGAGGATTACCCACCTTTCTGACAAAATCCCCTCTTTCCTTTTTCATATGCATCTAAAACATGTTTCCTTGGCATTAAATGTTCTCCCATCCACCACAATTAAACAAGACAAACCCCAGTGTTTTGCTGCCACTTTCTCCTCCTCCTCCTCCGCTTTAGCTGATTGTCAGAAGGCCCACACGCTAGCTGCTCTACGGAGGACAGAGGATGCTCCCAACAGCAGGCAGGTCAGCAATTGGCTGGATCTACAGGCAGCTGTGTTGATGGCTGGTATCCAGTCTGTCCAAAGCGGTCAGCTTGTTCTCCGAGAAGTCATTTCCTTTGGATCCGTTTTTAGTTTTAGGGAACTGGCACACAAGCCCTCTATTTAAGAGTTACGCTCCAAGAAGAGTCAGTTGTTGCACTGAGGCAAACCCCGTTTGCCACAGGTTTCTTTTCTTACTTCTGTGCAGGAGTGTTACTTTGTTTTGAGTGTTATTGGGAAGTGCTGTCTACAAGCTGATCTTTTGGTCTTCAGAATTAAATTCTTACTCAAAAAAAAAAAAAAATCACCCACTACATTTTTTTGTCAAGTTGTTGTGTAAAACTGATATCACCCTATATTAGAAACTGCTGCTGATGAAAATAAAGTTTTCAGGCTTCCTTCCTGTGCAGTAAGCACAGGACTGAGTAAACTCGGTCTTCAGGCAATGCCTGAATCTTCCTTAAGCTATTATCTTCCCTTTCAAAACCTACTGATGCTGGTCCTTAACCAGCCAGCAGAAACATCAAGTCTTCAGATACAGACCCCTCCTTTTAAAACGTCATCACTGAAGGTCTTGTAGCATATATACACACCTTTCCTTATGAAAGTTTGAAAGTAAAACCCATATTTTGAACTGCTAATTACCACATATAACTTATTGGAGGAAAAAAAAGAGGAAAAATAAGATCAAATGGTAGTGTGTGCATATGTATGTGCACACGTGCAAGAGATTGGAGGGGGGAAAGGGGAAAGGATGCTGGGGTTTTTTTTTGGTGCTATATTGCTTGTAACCTTTTCCCATGAAAGCTGTTTGTTGCCTGTTCATAATAGCATCAGGAAAAAAAAAACTAACACATGCACATCTAGGGACTCTTCCATGCAGTTGATTCACTGAACTGGGGAAGAAAAGAATCTGAATGGAATTTTTGTATTGACTTTGTAAGAGCTGTGGCTATGCCCAGGGCAGTGTTTTATAGATGAATTTATAGGCACAGTGGATGATTTCCATTATAGGCATGCACTTTTCCCTATTCATACCAATGTCATTCAATAAATAGGGCAAAACTTTCCCAATAATGAATGGGAGAGAGGAAAACTTATGTCATTATTCTTAGTGTAACAGCTGGGAAATTGACTTTATTATACATGCTCATTGGGTGATAGCATGGAGACTGTAGAGAACTAGAATGCCTGATAAAAATCTTGTCAACATTAAAATGTTTGATTTATATAGCTCTTTCCATAACAATTATGTGATTTTTAAATTAAATTGCATTTCTCCACCAAGTAGACTGCAATCTTTTTTAGTCTTCTTCCGTATCATTTTTCTCTAAAGTGTCTGTCTTTGTAATGTGTCAATCATTAGAATAATGCATATTTGATGAAAACTTGCAATAAATAACACTTTGGACACTGTTTCCAGTCACTGATGGATGTGCATATTATTTTGTCTGCTGTATTTAACTGATGCGTCTCAATTTTTCCAGTATCCAAGGGGCACATACAGAATAGTAGCAGAGAATTAAGATGACCTATTTTCAGTTTCTCTTGCAGAAATGAAAGATTCAGTAGGTTATAGTTCTATACAAGGAAAAACAGAGTGTAATGCACCTCCAAACACAAGCTCTCCAATTTTCAGGCATGCTCAGAGTGTCAAGCACATATAATATAGCAACCAAGAATCTGAGCATCTTTCATAGTTTTACAAATACCTCAATTTATGGGTGGCCATAAGATATTGGATAACAACATCACGTGACTTGCAGTGGTGGATGCATACTTGTACATGATGTCTTGCAGATTTATTGGTCACCAAGAGGTTTAGCCTCACCCTAAAGGTATCAAATTCCTCACTGGCAGAGCCATCCTTGTTATTCTGTACAAAAAGACAGGTGAAAGCTGGATATCTTCACTTCTGTTTACCATAGTGATGACTTTAGTTGAATTTCCTCCTAGGTTAGTATAAGTGTGGGTCTGTGACTAAGGCTGCTAAATAAGATATCCCCTAATATCAGCCTGTATGACCTCAGCGTAACAAACTCTGTAGTCAAAGCAGATGAGACCTTTTGCAACTTTAATTCTCTCCAAGTTTACGCTTGTGAGATGATTTATTTTGAAGAGTGACTGGCAATTAAGTAAGATGGGCTTGTCCCTTAATGGCACAGAAAGAAGGAGGTAGAGCTTTGTAACCGTTGTGTTTGGCAGGAAAAAAAGAAATTAGGAAAAGGAGAAAGGAAGAATGGTGGACAAAAGAAAAGTCTTGTTATGACAAGAGCTCTATGCTCCTGCCTACTTCGCATCTGCTATCGCAAGTTGGCTAAAGGATAGGACCGATTACAATCTTTTCCCAATCCAGTTCATTAAAAATGATGACTTTATTTCTCATTATATTAACTTTTTAGTTCAGTTATGCACAAGCAATAGGAGTTTAAAACAGACTGCCCGATTTATCCCTTTAGCCACTGTCCAGAGCAGTTATCGTATCCTACTGTTGCACCAGATCTTTCCCAGGCAACTCCTGTTACAAAAAATCAAGCAAATGCACATAAAACAGTCAAACCTCTCCAGCCCCCACAAACCAGACAACACCCTGCAAGCTGCATATTGCCTCTTTTTTACCACAGTCTAATATTTTGTATCTGATCACTTTTGCATGGAGCTTTTATTGCAAGTAAGTCAATCCTTACAAACCTTTGAGAATATTACTAAGTGACTCAGTTAAGCACTGAACATGACAGCCCTTTTTCTACTAAGGCCTCTCTCAGTCAACAGGATGGAGAGCGCGCGGATTAAAAGCATGACTAAGTCTCATTTATTTTGTTGTAACCTAAATTGGCTTTGTAGAGCAAACTTCAAAGGCTTAATGGACATGCTCCAGTTTTAGGAGCTTGTGTATTAAAAAAACGAATGCTTCTGGATATTACATTAACTTCACAACTTGCAAAAGCACACAGATGAACTGCGCTATACTCTTAGAAAAAAAATTGTTCATCCTTAAAAAGCTCCATTTACCCAGACACATCGCAAACATGAGTCAGAAGCAACTCTTCAGTAATAGAGCATAGGGGAAAGAAGGGACATAGGAATGCTTTGTCTGAGAGTAAAAGGAAAAAGTAGGCATTTTTCCACTAGAAGTAAGCAAAAATCATCTATTTTGGAGGCAAAAGTCATGGTGTCTGAAGATCCTGATAGAGACGCTCAAGCAAGCCTCAAGCCTGATCCAACATCTGAAGAGACACAGGAAAATGAGGTAGCTCCTACTTCCAGAGCTGAGGTAGGCTCTGAGGTTAAGGAGATTTATAAGGTCATCTTGATGGAAAAATGATTTTCAAACGAATAAAGTGTCAGTAGCAAGAAGAAAACTTTTCTCAGGAAACTGGAGCTAGAGAATCAATACATTAGCAGTATCTCACAGACCTACTCAATGCAGAATAGTATGGGTAATTCATCCAGGACTCCCTTGCAAAACAAGCTTGAGATGTCGGGTGGGAGATCTTCAAGTCATTACAACACTGTGTAGTAGCAACGTAGTCTCAACCTCTCTGCCCCTAAATCAATTTCACTAGGCCATTGATTGATGACTGTCAGGAAAGTTCCAAATTTCTTGGCTAGTTGCACCAAGGCACTGCCAAAAATATATAAATCTTTATTATTTTAGTCTTTTAGATCTCAGTGCGCATACATGCAGAGTAAGTCCCTAAAACTGGGCTGTGGAAATTGAGCCTCTGATGTTCTCTTAAAGAAGATTTTGAAAGAGTGATGACAACTGTTATCTCTTTGATAAACATAATCCTCCAGACTGCTGAATAGTTTAGGGGGAGCACTGCAAGAAAAAGACTAGTTTTGATTAAATTCTGTCACTGCCCCCGGTAGCAGAGGTTTTAAAGCAAAGCATAGCTTGCAGGTATGGCCATTATGAAATCCCACACCTCAGGCTGTGGTGAGCCACAAAACCTGAGCTGAGGTTATGATTCTCTAGGGTGTACTTATGGAGCATAGATTTGTTAACTCATGTTACAATAACCATTGCCTGGAAGAATTTTATTTCTAGTAGTAAGGGACTATAGAAGATGGAAAAAGATAGGTGTGCATATGTATATGTCTGTGCCTACACAGATATATGAAGAAAAACTTAAATTATTCTGGAGACTTACATAAAGGATGCTAATCTATTCCTTTATACTGTTCATTAAACAGAAGAACTCTGTCAATATGAACAGATTAAAGTTATTTATTAATTGCTGCATATTATTCTCCACATTACAAAACATGCTTAGCCTCTGATTTCAGAGATTTCTCAGAGATATTTGTTGAACACTTGTACTAGATATGTATTCCTGGTCTGCTGTGGGTGCAAGGGACTAATATTTCTTTCTGGCCATCCATCAAATGCCCAGTCATCTCAGGGGGGAAGGGGAGGAGGAAAGAGGCCTTGAAGGCAAATACCTGTGATGAGCATCTCTCAGTGCCACTGATGGTGCTCTTGTCCAATGTTGCCCCTGCCTCGCAAAAGCAAGGGCTCAAGTCAAAGCACAGTGGATTGAAGCCTAAAGCCCTCACACAGAACCTGTTCAAAGAAACACGGAATTATAGCAATAGAAGTTCTCCCCACCCCCCCACCCTAGTGAGGCAGAATAGCCTTACAGAAGTAGTTTCTAGCTTGAACAACAGACCTAGTTTGGGGAGAGGGATGACAAAAGGAAAGGGTGTGGAGATTGGTGGGAAATAATCAGCCCACCGTTGTCAAATTCCAGATGGCCTGCTTGATTTAAAATGGCCTGCAGTTTTCCTCACGCCAAGTAGGTGCTTTGATTACCCAGCTATTGGGGTAGCTGGAGGCAAGGATAACGAGGAAAAGATGCAAGGAACACTCCTCCTCTGTCTGTGAAGAACTTAAAGAAACTTTTTTTTTTTTTTTTGAAACCCTAGAAAAAAGTTTTCCAGGACACAAGATTGCTTCAAGCACTAGTCTGCAGCTCAAATCTCCATTTGTTGGATTATCTTACTGCAACTAAGGCTCAAGAAAGAAGCAGACATTTTACTTCACATTCAAAGAAAATTTAGAAATAATTGGGCTATTGGAATTTTTTAGGATTGTTGTCTTTTGGACCAGTTTGAGTTTCTGTGTAGCTCTTATATTTGTATAATAAATCCAGAGCTATGTGAAAAATAAGGATTTGTTCATGATAAAAATGCTTTCTGCCGAGGAATTTAGCAGACCTGATATTTAGCTTTTTGGGAGAAGTTTTATAGTAATGGAATTTCAGTTAGAATTATGCAACAACATAAAGGCTAGTTTTGTAGCACATTTCAACATATGTTAGAAATGGAATAGGGGGTTTCTTTGATTAAAGAAAGAAAGAGCTGGACAAAGGAGTGGCAAAGAACTACTATCAGAAGCATAGCAAGAGTACCTAGTATATAAAAATATTTAATCATAAACGAAGGAGGTCTTGCATTACATTTAGTGCACAGCGTTTGGGAAGCATATCAGTTATGGACTGGTTCCAAGCATTAAGCACCAGAACAAAATAAATGCATAATTCCAAAGCATTTTTGAGGAGATGTACACCTTCAGTAGTGGTGACGCATCAAATCTAAAATGCCTTCTAGCCTGGACTTAATCTTTAAGAAGCGGATAACGTTAGTATATATGACTTTTGCAGTATGAGCTTTGCATGCATACCATCAAAGAGCTGAAGACTTTCAAACAAAGGTCTGAGATATATTATTGGACAAGGCTAACAAATTTAACACCTTTGGCACAAAATGCCAAAGCTATTTCTGAACATACTTGAGATATCGTGTATTTAGGCACAACATAGAGGAGAACTGATAATGAATCACTCTCACCACCCCTCCTCCCAACAATTTTAGATGGAAATAAGCAACAAAAATCCCAATACTGTTTTGTTAGCTGGGGCTTTCAATTTAAGGATTTTTGAGTACTTTATACTTTCAAGTTTCCCCTGCAGAACAGTGAACCATCGAACAAGGTAATACCTTTCCTTCTCCCTCAAGGTACTTCCTATCCTGCTGTTTCAACTCAAAGTGGAATAAAATATTTAAACAAACAAATGAACACAAAAGTAGGAAATCCAGCAAGGCTAAATGTGAGAGCTCTTTTTGCAGCAAATTCCCCTTTACCAGATTGTCCAGACTTCCCAGTGCATCAGAGTTTGCCACTGCATATCAGCCTACCTGCACACAATGTGATAAACATATGAAATCAGAAGGCATTGGCTTTGTAGGAATGAAAACTGAACTAAGCTCATGAGACAGAGGTATAAAACAATGCAGGTACTGAGTAGAAAAAGACTCTGATTCAGTAAAAGGGTACTTTATAGTTACATATCAATATTCATTTTGAGCAATGCAAAAGCACTTGAGCAATAACATTAAAGGTATTATATTTCTCAATTTACAGCAGAGGGAAAAAAGTGTAGGTGCAAAAGATGACATGACTTCCATAATGCTGTGCAGAGGCCCAGTGAGGGACTCTCAGAAGAGCATTTCCAAGGCATCTCAGGTTCTGCAAGATGCCAGCGCTAGCTAAATCTGCAAGGCTGCAAACCACTAGAAGCAGGCATATTCCATGTTCTCTAGTGGACCCTCTCCTCCCTACATCAACAACTACTCCAGCTCCATACTGCTTCTTTGGCTAGAGGCTTCGTCCCCGACTCCCTCTCAATTTAGTAGCATTGTCACCAAGTAACTATTTCTTCCTGGGGCACGAAAATGCAAGAACAGGAGGGAAGAAAAATATTCCTCCACTCTCAAAATCCCAGTCCAGTCAACATCGTCTTGATAAAGGTACATTATTAAAGGGGAAAAAAGAGTGTTAATCTTCGCACTCATTTCCACCCTTCACACACAGAAATCACACAGACATAAATGTTTGCCTGGCAGGATAGATCTCCATCTTTCTAACCCTCCGTTGGTCAGAGCAAAAACAGGCAGAATCATACAGCCCCTCTGAATCTAGGGGGCAGAAGAAACAATGTGAAGCTTGATCCAACACCAGACTTCAGCACGCTTCAGTGGGAATATGACAGAAAGAGAAAGACATGTCTAGCGCTAGGAAAAATTTTTGCCGACATCTGTATTTTATCAAAAAGATCTGTGATCATTGAAAAGGACACTTTTTTAGTACTTTCAGTTACAGCCTAAATACTTCAGAGACTGCTTAATAATGCCTACAACACCAGGCATTTTCTTCCAGAGAAGGACAGGCCTCAAATTGGAGACACCAATCAGCGCTGCCCCTTCAGCACAGGAAGATTTCTGCCATGCTGGCAGTATCCAAATCAGAAGAACCTAAGGGGAAATGCGATGATCCACATAATCACAATTCAGACTGATGGGACATGTGTGGGTGGATCCGAGTTTCCACCCTGAAACCATTGAATTAAGAATATTCCAGGTGCTTCTGGAAAAAAGTTTTTGAGGACCAGATGCATCAGCGCACTGGGAACGGTACTCAAAGCCTTTCACCTCTGCTTAGGTCCCTCTGCTGCTGATAGGGGTCAGCTTTTAGGCCTTTTGATGTCACACAAAGCGCAAGTTTTGGCTAATCCTGCAGCTGAACCATCTGGCCAGCTGATATTTGCGCTCTGCATGTTCTGGCAGCAGTATCTAGCAGCGCTATGCGAGCTTGCTGTACCTTTGCTATCTTTTTGCTTATGCAACACTAACTTATCCTCCAAAAGATTAATAGGACTCTATTCTTCAGCACTGTCATTTCAGCACCTTTTGTAAAGGTCATTCACACTTAAAAATGAGGCAGTTAGAAAACAGTTAAGCACCTCTGGCAGAATGACTTTTAGGTTACAGGACACAGAGGGCCTCAGCTCTGGTATGTTGCTCCTATCACAGACTAGTAATTTACAGATATTCAAAATTAGTATAATATAATTCCATGTATGAAAGTTAAATAGGAAATAGAAGTATTTAAAGAGGATAATAAATATTATTACAGCACTGTATATGCCTGAGACAAAGCTGTCAAGCGTCATTGGCTTCTTTTGCTTAACCATGGTGAAAATATTATGTTTTTCCTAATACTAAAAATAAAATGCTTTTAAGTCCAGTGTTAAATCTGCTAATTTCTTAATGTCAACACTTAAGTTCAAAAAAAAAGAAAAAGGCCATAGAACAACTACAAACATAGTTTCTGATCTGTGCCTCATTAATTCCGTTCATGCAGCTAGAAAGGGGGTGAAGCAAAGACAGCATCTAGCAACGAGTGCTTTGTGTGGCAATTGATTTTTTGTTTTGTTTTTAAAGCAGAATGTGAATGGAATCCACAGAACCAGAATTCCAATAATTCGAATTCTCTAACCTGAGTTTTATTCTGGAAAACAAAAGCCTACTACCCAGAGTGAAACAAAAAGGGTGCAAAAAAGTACATAGGAAGCGGACAGACCCCCACTGACTAGGGTAACAACACTTTCACATTGGTGCCATTCACAAGAAAACAGTAGAAAATTGTTGAAATGAGATATAAATTTGCCTTCCTCACACTGAATTGTCATTTACAGTATAAACTTGACAGTTCTGCATTCTTATTTACCAGTTGAATGAGTAACGCCAACTCATAGCTTTAGGGTTTAGCGCCACACCCTCACAATCCATAGGGAAAGGAAGTAGCTCCTTTCCAGGAGGGCAGCAAAATATCCTCTATAGAGTGTGATACAGAGGTTTCCACCTCAGAGGTCACAGGATTTCCAAAAGTAGCCATGCCACTGCAACTACCTGGAGCAACCGTAGAATTGATCATTACCCGCATAGCTATATTAACTAGGATTTCCAGATTTGGCAGAAGACAGGACTCCAGCTAGGCTTCTGGACATGTAGAAATTTGAGACCATTGTACCAGATCCTTTGAGCCCCTCTGCAGCTGGGAGGATCTGAAAGTAGGAGTGTTTGCAAGTCCTACATCTGCATAGGGAGACACTAGCACCTTCATCTAAAACCTCTGAACGTATTCTTTCTGCCTAAGCACTCTATGCGAGAGTATGTCTAACAGGACACAAAACTGCAAAAATGATAGATTTTTTAAATTATACTTATGTTCTTAAACTAGATTAAAACACAGTTCAACAGATTCTTATCATGGACATCAGTGGTTTGAAGTATAGCCAGGTCAGTTCCCTGATGCTGTTCTTTTCCCCATCATTGATTTCTCCCAGAGAAGAGTGAAATATTAAAATATAGTACTTGAACAGATCTTTTAGTTTGCTTGCTGTGTAATAGTAGAACGGAATAAGTGTAGAGAGTGCAAGGAGGCACCAGAGAGGAGGGAAACAAAGAAAAGCTAGGCTGAAAACTAAGGAGAGGGGATATAGAGTGAGTAACAGGCAAAGATACAAGTTATTTTGTTGTTTAGCATGGCTTAAATCAGCATACAAACACTTTAAGTTCTGAAATCCACTTCTGTACAGTGCTGCTAGCAAGCTGAATCAAATGTTTGCACAAGAGGGATGTATGAAAAAATTGAAGGCATCAGTCATTAATCCAAACATTCTAAGCAAAGACAAAGAATATTCCCCTGCCCTCCGACTGTTTGCCCAGTCCTGATAGGAGGATATCAACACCAACCAATTCTATGAGAAGGCGTCACATCAGCTTTTTTATTTCAAGAAAAATGCTGCGGGTCATACACTAAGCAGTTAAAATGCTGTAAATCCTCAAGTGAGCCCGCAATATTTTATCCTCTCTTCACAGGGCATGGATCATGTATTACTAGAATGAATGGTTAAAGGTTTCAAAAGCTTTCTAAAACCCCTCCAAAAACCAAAACAACAAAAATGAACAAACAATAAACCCTCAACCCAATCTGAAGAGCCAAACTGAGGCATCGTAAAGTTTGAATCCCGGTTTTCAGGGCCTGGAAGCTCAAGACTTTCCTGAAGATACAGACTCCTTGCATAGTCATCAGTTATTTCAAAATTTCTCCGCTGGGAGGCTGTTATCAGCAAAGCCATGACATAAACACCTGAGGTCAGTCAAGTCAAAGCACCAAGTCAAAGCACAGCTGATTCTTGAACTGCCTGTTACAGCTTGCCCTCAGTGCACCCTGCTCCCTAAGCTGCTGCCTCCAGGGAACCCTGCTAGCTGAAGGCCCTCCAGCCTGGTACTACCGACTCTCTCCTCAGATCTACACTGACTGTGTTCAACTTTACAGAAAAATTTTCTCTCTCCATATCATTCAATCTCCAACTCAGCAGTCCGAACCCAGACTCCTCAACTCCCCACCAGCTCTATGCTGCTTGCTCCTAAATTGGAGGATTTTGAAAGGACAAGACAACCCCAGGTGCCAGTCTCACACTGATGGGAAAAATGCAGATGCTGCTAACAAGTTCTTGGAGTTGTTCTGTCAGTGCCTTTATAAAAACAGCATGCTGAGGTAGAAATAAATGCCCTGGTAACTTAAAAAGGGATAATACAACCCACTGCAGGAATATTACAGTACCAAGTTCTTCAGAGTATTTCAACCACTATTTGAGGAAATAGAAGAGATTACATCGAGAGTCATTAAAAGAAACCAAGTTCCCATATATCACTTAACAGATAATCAGCTTGTGAAGAAGTTCGTACAGCTGAAAGATCAAGCAGAACAGCAGCAGTAGCTCATTGAGACTATTCCACCCTCAGCACTCTACCAGGAAGTGCAAGGGATTTTTGTGGAGCAATTTTAGTGAATCCATGTACCGCAGGTAACAGACATGGCTATACCTGTCTCATTCACATGGACACACTACAAGGTATGATAGACAAACCTCCGACACAAAACATATCCTAGACTTCCATCATGTCCATGCTAGGATCACTCTCAAACAACCACATTAGGGGGTCTTTCACCATATCCCCAGATCAGCCACTGAAATGCAATGCACCTTTCTGCAACATATACAAAGTTAGCGTTACAAATGTTCTACGCTGAGGAAATTGTTCCTTCTGTCTGCTTTTCCTCAGTACAGGAAAAATCCAACAGCCCTGATCTTCTTTGTTTGCCATTTTCCTTAAAGTCTTCCATATATACTTCCAGCTAAAAGAAAGGGCACATTACTCATTAAAAAACCTGCAGGAATGTATCTCATTATCTCACTGAGCAGAAAACATACTCTTTTTTTTTTTTTTTAAATCAATTACAAAAAAATAAAATCAAGAGCCAAATCTGTCTGAAACACTCACCACCAACATGAAGACCCCCAGACTGATGTTTGGTGTTGCTTTCCTCAGACATACTACTATTCTTAGGCGTGCACAGCAGGCCTGTATTGTTACTTCTCAGTCAGTCCTTAGTTTCTACTGCAGCAGGGATAATATAGCACAGAAGCAGATGAGTAGTTTAATTGTGATTTTAAACAGCTGCCTTTAGTAGAAAAGAGCTGCTGGATTGTAGAGAAGAGGAAATACCTAAGAGGGATGGCAAAGTACCTGATTTCTACCATTAAGGGAGAAAATATAACTTTTCAGGGTGGTTTGCACTAATAAGCAAAAGTTGTTTGAGGGATGGGAAGAAGATAAATATGGGGTCTCCTTCAAGTGCAGAAAACAAGGGCTGACTTTAACATAGTACAGATAGCCTCCTTTACACTGCCAAAAGGCAGGACTTGAAACCCAAGTTGTGCTTCTTGGGGGTCTTAAGGTGAACAGGTAAGACAGCCCAAGTATGACAACAAGGTCAAACAGGAGGTGTACGAGCAGCACCACGGATGTGCAGTTAGGTGTTTGAGCTACCTGGGTAATACACGGTGGCTCAGATTGTGATCTTGTAAAGACTTATGCAGTACTTAGCTGTGAGCACACACAAAGTGCCATTGCTTTCAATAGAGCTATTCATGTGTTTAAAGGTCTGGAGCTGTAGAATGCTGATTCCTCGGGTCTGGGATTAGCTAAAATTTATAGCACCAGTAAGATTCAAGAAAGGCACAATCACTTGTCTAGTCTTATTTATACCAACGTTTCCTCAAGGTGGAGGGAATTCTTTCAGAACAGAAATTACTAATACTGAAAAGCCAAATGATCTTTTCATTGTACTGCTATGGCCTGCAACCAAAACAGACTCTTGTGCTAACAAAAGACCAGGACTGCTGACATAAAATTGGATTAACATGAAAGAATATTGGTTTGGTTTCATTTCCCCATTCTTTCCCACAACAACCCATTATATCCAATCATTTAAAAGGATGGTTAGCATTCCAAAATGCTAACAGGAACAACACACAGCAAATACAAAACAGAAACATTTGTTTCCAACATGGTAAGAAGGACTACAGTGACAAGATTACTTCAATAGTTTTTCTCCTTTACTGTGCTATCTACAGCTGTATTGACACCTGTTGCTGGGGACACAGGAGGTAAAAGCGCACAAATCAATCTATTTTTTTTTTGTACTTCATTTTAGTGAGTTTCAGACTCAGAGGAAATTCTATCACCTGCTGAGCTGCTTGAAGAAGAACAGGGTTTTTTGAAGAAAACTTCCCCAGTTTTGGGGGAACATTTGGGAGGCATTTAACATTAACTAGATTTGCTGCCATTTTCCTTCCACCCTCAGAATGCTGCTGGTTTCAGGGGACTGGGTGCTGTTGTTCGTGGAGGCCTCTACACTGTTAATCTATCTCTATGGCTAGAAGCGGGCCATATTTCATCCATTTTTAGGCTGGAAGACATAATTTCATATCGCATGCTGGTTACCTACTGAAACTTCACAGAGTAAGACAGACTCTGAAAACATGTATGTTGTTGCTACTATTTTTACTCTTTCTGCACTGACTGCAAGGATTGCTGAATGCAATAAAAATTTTGCTTGAGTAAGGTCTACAGTCTTCCAGTTCCTTGGACCCATATATGTTAATTCATGTGGCAATATGATAAAGATGTGGTGTTTAGTATTTTATCCCAGCCACAGCAAAAAAACAAATTACGTTAACAATTTCTATGGATAATTCATTTTTCATCTGGCATTCTAGTAGAAATATATTGGATAACTGGGGAGAAGAGATTGTCTTCTGCCCATTCTATTTTCCAATATCTTTAATATTTCCATTAAAAATAAACCTGAGGTAAGAATTACTTCATAAGCAAGTGCCAAGTCACATAAAACAACAATACTGTACAATTTGTACTGGTAAGGTCTAGCAGTAGTTTATTGATTCCAGAAGGCTTCATTATGAAAATTAACATTTAATTCTCTGAGGAAAAAGAAATTCTCATTTCTCAAAATATCTCCTTTTACACTTTAACATGAAGAAACCAATCCCAAAACTCTGTTCTCAGCAACTTTTGTGTCAGAGACAAAGTGATAGCTGCTGAAAGCTTCATTCCTGGATCTAACAAGGTTAATCACTTTAATAACTTCCATGACATTTGCCAGTTCTAGTACCTTCCCGCATGGGGCTTTTTGGTACTTCATCCATTGAAAAGGTAGGAAGTTCACTCCATATTTCTTTTTAAGTAAACCAATAAAACTGTTGACTCCCCCACACACAGCTGGAGAACCGTCAGTCACCACAGCTGTTATTTTGTCAAAGCCACCAAAGCAATTCACAGTGCCCTTCACAGGATTAAAAATAAAATCCTTTTTATAGTGCCGTACAGGGATAACAGCTTCAGTCATTCCTCATGAACCTTAAAATCCTTGTTAATCATATAAAAAATATCAACACTTGATTTAAAGTACAGCAGTTACCTCTGCACTTTCCACCAAGTGCCAAAAAATAAACAACTCTATTATCCATTTCTAGTTTCAGATTTTCAGTCAAAATCATACATATAGCTAACTCAGGTGACATTTGTCATAAGAGGGACACAGATTCAATTTCTATTGTTGTTACTAGTACTTTTTCATCTTCAGATGCTGTGACAGATGCTATAGCATTGCTATATGACAAATTCTGCTTCAGCTAAATCTGTTCTTTGGCTATGTGACCGATGCATTTTGCAGCATTAGATGCAGTAGTTTTCTGGCATGAAATCTTGGCTTTATTGAAGTCAAAGGCAAAAAATCCCCTATACTTCAATCCTTCAACGGGGCCAGTGTTTCACCTCGGGCTTATGCCATCCCCATATTGTCGAGGCACCCACTATTGAAGCAAGAGTATCTCTGTCACTCACAAACACACTCCGTTTACGCTACCTTCTTTAGATTTCTCCAGTCTCAATGAGTGCTGGGGACCTTCTGCCCACAAATAACAGGTCCAGTAGATCTGTGCTAAAGCAGCTCAAAATGTATGCTTTTTCCACTCCTGATGTTACAGCTGTCTAAAAGCTCTTATTTTATTTTATGCTTTCCATAGCTGTGACTCATTCCACACCTTCTATTATAACTTTGCTCTCCCATAAAGCAATGATGGCCATTCGGCTGTTAAATGACCTTGCCTACAGCTAGTCTCTGTTGGCTTATTAGAAATCAACCTTAGGAGCAAACCTACATTTCTCTCAAATTTGACTGGGCAAATGATGGCTGCATTATTAGACTGCCTAAAATATTACTCAATGTGCAAAATGCTAATATACCGTTCTTAAGACGTCTACTGTTATGGTAGATATTAATGAACTAAGAAACTGAGCTCTACAGTAAACACTCTCTTGCTGAAGTTTGCTCACTCCTGTCAAAATTTATTTAAAAATATGTCAACATTTTGGACAAGGTTATAAGGATTTCCCCTATGAACAGAAATAATATGCTGGATGAAACAGTGAGTGCCTTTTCCTCCTCCCCCAACCTTTTTGGCCTGTGGCTCACTTCTGAGAAAGCTAGAGAAAAGAAGGAAAGGTCACCAGAATGGCAAGAGGTTAGAAAAAGATGGAAGCAGCATGATGCACTGCACACCAGCAGCCAGAAAAGGATGCAAAACGGAGTGAGGAGTTTTTTTGAGACTGTATCTGCACTGTCAATCCTCAAACCTCATTTGGCCAAGGAATGCCCAGGAAGTATAATTGAAAGAAACAGAGTAGGGGCAACACTTTCCTCCCCATTCCAAGTTTTGTTTTTTTTTTACTTAAAGATAAAACTCAATAAAATATAAATATCTCAGTGCATTCCTTTTTATTATCATTTCAGTGGTGAGTAAAATAAACAAACAAATATGCTACACCCTTGCCTATAGCACCTATGATTCAAACCCTGCCAGTAAATGAAAACCAGGAGTTAGAAATGAGCTAGATATAAATAGAATGTTATAGAATATTTTTTAGAATATTAGAAAAAAAATCCATCAATTTTTATAGACCAGCATAAAGCAAAGAAAAATAAGTAAAACAGAAAAAGCACAAATGAAATTAAATTGATTCTTATAACTATTAAGCAATCTAAGGTGTTTATGATAGCATAAATAGGAACTTTTTTTTTTTAACAATATGATTTTTTCAATCTCAGACTGTAACTCTTTTTCCTCAGAACAGTACTTTAAAATATCAAAAGATGAGAGGGACACCTTTCAGCACTGATAAACTGAGGAATATTTATGAGAATTAGCCTGGCATCTTCTTTGAAACACCAGACCTCTGAGATGAATATGGTAGGTGCAGCACATACTTATTATCAATGTGAGGGATACTTAAGAATTTGTGATGTGGCATAATTCCAAGGTCACA
This sequence comes from Struthio camelus, assembly GCF_040807025.1. Classification (NCBI taxonomy): domain Eukaryota; kingdom Metazoa; phylum Chordata; class Aves; order Struthioniformes; family Struthionidae; genus Struthio; species Struthio camelus. Next base: position 91,624,743 of record NC_090943.1, on the reverse strand, counting down.
CTGGGACACAGGAAAGCACTAATGCACTACAGTTCAAGATACGCCTGACATTAATCCTCATGGCAAGACTAGCCCAAACGAGAACGCTGAAGTTAAGGCAGGAAGGCACATATTGTTGTTTAATGGCTTTATAGTGCTCTAACAAAGGAGGTAGAATGAAACAGAAACTCACCTTTCATCGAGTAGGAGAGATAAAGAATGAGAATAAAGTATGTAATTAAACCTGATTAAAAATGATTACATTTCCATCGCATTATGCATAATAATAAGAAAACAGAAAATAGAGGAAGTGCTATGAATACTACCTGCAATTAAGGAGGAAAATGGACTGTCCTTGCCTGACTTCCATTTAGTATGAGATTTGTTCTGTTTGGCTTGCTGTATAGCAGGCTCTCTGTCTGTACCATGCCACGGAGCGCTAAGAACACCAAGAAGAAATCTAAATAACCTGCTCATAAGAAAAAAAATTTCTGATGACCTTTCAGTATTTGTTGGGAATGAACTGTAAGCAGCAGCCTGAAGATGAAAAGCAATTGGTATTAAGCCTTCTTAATTATTTTTCCAGTTCCAGGCCTTTAATATAGTTCTGGCTCTTGCTGACACTTCTAAATGAGGTTTACAGAACCCAGGGCTGTGAATTCTGTGCTCATTAATGGAGAGGAAACAGGACAAAGGCTGCAGGTACTTTTTTGCTTTCACCTAGTTTCAGTCAACACCTGCCCATGATTTAGGCTTCTTGCATGCAGATGAGCCATTTGAAAGGGACCTCCTCTACTGCAGCTCCAGATGAACGTGGGGCTGGCAGAAAGAAGGCAGGCACAACCACCCCACTGAAACATCCGAAGTAGCTAACATAATCAGCTGTGACCTCAACATCCATCAGAGCATGATAAAATAAGCACCACCACCAGAAGGGAACAAATGATGCAGCTTCCAGGGAAAAAAAAAATAAACAAAGGAGAAATCACAAAACCAGGCCTGTCCTTTGAGGTATTTGTTTACAGACCTGGGCTGTCTTTGTGTGGAGCATGCAAAAAGAGATCCTGGCTAAAAAAACAGCTGTGGGAAAATGAACTGCCTTAATTGAGGACAGGAACAATAAAGACAAACAGGGTAGCAGTGGAAGGATGCATGCTTCTACCTATTATTTAAAGATGCTGGAGGTTAATCATCACCTCCTCCTTTTCTAATACTGCAGTGGTGTCCTTACCCTGCCCCCAAAGATGTTCCTGCTGCTGGGAAAGGAGATATCTCTCTCTTTCTGAAAGCAGCAGGGTTTTGGAGGAGCTTCAGGAAGGTATTTGTAATGCCTCAGTGTAGGCACATGCGGTGCCTCTGCTGGGAGAGCAGCTGAGCTGAGGCCCTGCTCAGAATCACCACTCAGTGCAGCTCCTCCCTGTTGACTACATGGGGAATTAACCTCAGCTGGGTACCTAAATGAGATCAACTACTTGAACGAGGTGCCTAAAATTAGGCTATTCAAGTACCTGCCTCTCTCCCTCCCTCTGTCACAGAGGGGATATTGCAATGCATGTAGGTATATCCAAATTTTAGTTTAATCAGTCTGGATACCTGTGATATTGTACCCAGGGCAACAGAGACTTGAGCACTGGCTATCCAACGTAGCACTGAAAACCCTGATACGTAATCGCACGGTTAACTTGAGACAGTGTCCAACTGTCCTGGTTTCACAGCTACTTATGCCTGAGTAAACTGGACTACGCCTTGCTCAGGTATACAGGAACAGGAGGCCGTTGTACCTCCGCTTACAGTGTGGGTATATTATCACTGCCTTTCACAGGCACTGTGGCCCAGCGATGGGCAGTGCACAGATCTGAGCCCATCCAGGGGTAGCAAACACCCCGGCAATGCTAGAGAAGCATGGAGGAGACCAGAACAGGACTGTCAGTTGTGGCAACGGGAACAAGTAGGATGTCTCGGTGTAGCAAGTACATGAGGAGAACAACCCCTAGGTGTTATCTAACTTTTCCTAACTTTTCAGGTTAAGGGTAGGCAATACCCTTCCTTGATGGAGTGCTCAGCTCTAACCTGGGTACGCCGGAAGAAATCTCCATCTGAACAGGCAGGAAGGTGTTTCACGCTAAAACTAAACAGGATTAGGGTATGACAGGGCTATGACAGTTAAAAACAAGACCTTAAATTCAGTTTCTTATTCTTATCCTTCCCCTAAATACTTGAGTGACAAATAAGAAGGGCCTGCGAAATAGCTGTAATAGCTACGTTACAGACATAATCTGCAACAAGACACTAATAGATGGAGTGCAAAAAGAAAGAACACGGTTGAGATATTTCAGAAAAGAAAAAGAAGGGTTTTCTATCACCGTAAAACATAAAATACCTATATTTTCTAATGGGTAACAAAGGTTTGAATTCCCTTCAGTTTTTTGTTCCTACTACATTCATTAATGGGACTGGGGGGCGGGGAGAAGGCAGGAGAATCATATGCAGTAGGCAACCTTCAAAAGTTTTGCATTTTGAATGACTGCTGGTGTAGAAAATGCTAGAAAAATGTCACAAGAGTTTGCATGATCAGCTGAACTCTTTTACAACACTTATGACAAAAATATGGTGTGTATACCAGAAGGAAATAACATTGAATATATTCCACTTGGTTGAATGTTCCAGTATATTCTCATTCACAGGAAATGACTGGGAACAACTGGCATCTCACTACATCTTGCCAAAAGCCCAAAGGGGGCTTCTGAAATGAAATCCCTGCCGTTAGCTTTCCTGAGGATTGAAATGTCAGTGCTGAAATTGCTGCTGCGACAGCCCATGTAGGAATTGCATCATCCAAGAAGATGGGAGGCACTATTTGGAAGGAAATTGTATCATGTGTAAATAAAAAAACTAAACAAATAGCCAGTCTGCTGACACCTGAACGCTCCTGTGCTCTGGAACACAAACCTGCCATTGGCCAAATCCGTTTGGGCAAAATCGGGAACAATTCTGCTTCAGAGCCTAAGCAATTTTGTAGCGTGAACTAGCAGAATGGAGTTTCATTCTCTTATTCCCTTCCTTCATGTGTGGAAAACTAGAGAAGAGAGAAAGCAAAAGATAATAAAGGATAAACACTATTTTTCCTTCTTGTTATCATCACTTGTTTGGTTACGTGAATATAGCATGAGCCACAGCTGTGGCAGGCCACTGGAACAAAGCTGACCGTGTGGTTAGATGCCAGGAGCTGGCTGGTCACTGGCACACAAAGTCTGTTTTTGGATCCTTATTGTTTCCGAAGGGTGTAAAACGCAGGCAACACGGGATTCCTGCGGCACGCACCGCAGAGCACCATGTCCTTACAGACTCAGTGGCTGAGAGGCACTCTTTGACCTTAAAACAGGAGATACTGGTGGACCTGCGTAGAGACCACTTTTAGTGTGACCCACTGAAAGAGTGAGGACAGAAGCTGTGAGAGCCCAGGAGGAGAGAGGTCTCAAGGCAAGGGTGAACGCTCCTCTCCTACTTGCGACTTTGCCATGACGCTGAACAAGGGGCAGCGCACGCCTGCACTGCAGCTAGAGCCCACCAAAGGGCAGACAAAGCCTGACACCCCCCCCGCCCCCAGTCCTGCCCAGTGCTCCAGGAAGGCAGGGGACACAGAGGCCCCTGGAGGTGGCTTTTCCCCCGAGGGTGCCCTCCACGATTTCTGCAGGTGACACAAAGGAACAAGAGGAGGGTCTAGCATTTTAGCCTGTTGCACCCCTTTGCAAACCAGGCCACAGAGCGGCCCTTAATTTGAGGTCACCCTTTTCTAACACGTTGCTGTTTTCCCTCAGTAATTCACAGTAGTGATTTTTCTTTTCTTTTCTTTTTTTTTTTTAAAATATTAAAAGGACTATATTGTTTATCCTGTGAGGGGAGGAGAAAGGTTTAGATGCAGGGAAAGACATTTAATAACTCTCATGACTCGGACAGCCTTTTCTATTACGGCATCATTTTGTTTGAACTGTGGGGCCAGAGTGCAGCAAAAAGATGTCTGCTGCTGCTTAACTGACAAACAGCTGGCATAAAAAACATCCAGCGCAACGTGAATGATCATTCCTTCTAAGGACAATGTAGACTCTTTCTCTCTGACTCAGTTTTATCTCTGAAGGTGAATGCCTACTCACCTGCAATATATTCTGCCTGCAAATTGGCGAGTGCCATTGTAATGGTTCTCATTTTATCTTTTTCTATTAAGCCTGAGGAAAGAAGTTATGAAAAAGAGAGAGAGAGAGACATTTTTGTTTTCTCTTCAGAATATCCTATACAAGCAAGACCTAGCAAAGGGCACTGTTTATCATTTGATTTGGAAATAATTTTATCTTTCAACATTCTATGCGTATGTCAAGAGGAATAGAGGCTTACGGGAAAAGGAGATGAAATATCCTCTTATTGTTATTTATTGATTTTGCACAGCTCTGCATGGAAGCTTCATATAACAAAAACAGCAGCATAAGAAAGATGACCAAGTCGTTAAGAAACGCTCAGATGCACAACTGCCAAAACAAAAAAATTACAAAAAAGGTTATTGCCCGTGGGAGCAATATGTTCACGCGTGCACACAAACACCCTCATACACACGCGTGCACTTCTGTGGAAGGGATGAGCAGTCTTTGGGAAGCTGAAATTTACCCTGCGACATGACAGCTGCCACAGCTGGGCAGTCTGTGCGAGTTTTATATAGGCCTCTGAAGTGGTAGAAATCATGGCTACTCTCCTCAAGTGTTTCAAGACAACGCGATGCCGATAATCACAGATTCAGCTTTGCCTCCTTCAGTTCTTATGCAGATCCTCCTGAGCAGTACCAGCCCCAGGCACCACCATAACATGCACAGAGTGAGGAGGAACCTTATTTTTTAGTCAAAGTATGCATGCCTACATTGGCTGTTCCCACATTAAGCCTTAGTTGGTTCTGCTTCACTCTTCAATATTAAAATCGGAACTTGGCACAAACCCACAGCGAAGGAAATCGAAAACAAAGCAGAAGGAGTTTGGTCCTGGATTGCATTGCATTGCAGGTCATATTCTTTAACACTGCCTACCTGCACGCAACATTCAGAAACGTTTTCTTTTGATGCTTGTGTTGACTGTATCTTCTCCTCGTGAGATATTTTAAACACACAATGAAATTAAGACCAGACTCCAAAAAAACCCCCAAACCCAGAAATGAAAAGCAAAACATCCCTATCCCAAGAGCAGAAAAGCAGCAATAGTACCATCATACTGTTTTACTCAGCAATAATATGGTTCCTTCATCAAGATAAACTACTCAGCCTTCAGCCTTGTAGTTTATCTGTTCAGGAACTGGATTACTGCCTCATAAAACAGTGCAATGGTGCAATTATCACTTTAGTATTAGATAGGTACTGCAAGGTGCTCACGTTCTATGTTAGCTGGGATGCTTTATGTTAGCCATAAAGCCAATGTAGCTTCTAGTATTTGCTACAACGTTAAATTAATGAATCATACTGTGGGCTGTGTCTTTAACAAAGTGGAACAGCTTATTTTTTTGCATCAGGCTCTGGACGCATATGAGGTTGCATGCAAGTGGCATGAACACCAAACTAGGGTGGGGGGGGGATGAGGGGGCTGAGATGCTGCGGTAGCTGTGAGCGAGTGTCAGCGATTACGGTACATGCTATGAGATGCTGCAAACAGAGGCACAGCCCCCGTGCAGAGCATATGTTTGAGACTTCACTGAAATGCAGTTCCACTGAACTCTACATCTCAAAATATCATCACCAGAAATACAGTACCTGCATTTCCTCTACTCCTTCATCTTGGTAATGACCAGGTGCTAACTTTTGTACAACACCATGTGAGGCTCTTTAGGTAAGGCACATCTATTCGGTTTCCTGTATTAAGATGTTCAGTTGGAGCAGATGTGTCAGGAGAGCAAGGCAGGGCTTCCCATATCCTTCAAGGCTGCTCAGAGTAGCAGCTTGGGAGGACAGAAAAAGAGGAGGAAAACAATACTTGGTGTACTCAGAGCCAAAAACAAATATATTTCCATGCAAGAACTGCTTGTTGGAAAAAGGAATGGTGTTTACTGAAAGAAAAAAAACCCTATATTATTCCTTGTATTAGCTGGATGCAGAGGGATGAGGATGTGCAGGGAACAATATCTCACATTATATAATATGTTCAAAAACTGGAAGTGATGGTGATGGAAACCTTTACTGTGTGTAGGCTGGCTAGTTGCTGCAGTGGAAAAAAATTCTAATGCTGCAGATTTAAACATTTCTGCGGTGACATATAACAACATCGTATACCAAAGGCAGAGGTAAAAGAGTTTAAAAGCAAGTAAGTGGAAAATAGACAGAGGTAAACTAGAAATTTCCCTGCTACTCTTGGCTTTGTTGTCAAGGACATGGACTATTTTCATGGACAGAGAGTGATTATTTGGGGTTCAAAATTTTCCTGTCCCACAATTCTGAAATATTCTGGATGTAAAAATGTTATTTTTCAAAAAAGAAATTCCAGATGAAAATGTCATAATCATCCATTTTTTAAAAATTTACTTAAGAATTCATTTTTAACCTTAAACTATCTGAATGGGCATTGATAAATCAGTTATCCAGACTTGAAGTTTGTTTCAGGGTCAATAGAAAACAAAATCAAATAAACTGACAATCATTTTAAGAATTTTCCTGATTAAATTCAGAAATAGTGATCAAAAACACCCTCAAGACTTTTAAGCAATCATGAAAAGATCAATTCTTAATAGCTGAAAGCAAGAAAATCCAGTATTTCTTATGCTTTCAACAAGCTTTTCTTTTCTATTTTAATAAATTAAAAGAGCCTCTCTGAGAGGAGAAGTGCAGATGCTTCAGATGAGTGAATAACTAAACAGTCTTTGAGATTTGGCCTTCACAATTGTACTTTAAAACTGCTGCTTGTCAGTTTTATATGATCACTTAACTTGGGACTTGTTCACATGCTCCCTATCTCTTAGCTAGAACATGCATAAAGATATTAATAGCATTTATTGATTCTGGATACGTTAAACCTAGAGACGTCACTACTCATCAGAAACATAACAAGATACTGTAAATATGCAAAATTCAAGTATATCAGACAGGGCTGGCTTGAAGCTTCTCAGTAATGTAAGCAAATGCAATTTTGCTGCCCACAGGTGAGGAGGAGATGGGACCAGGCTGAAAATAGGCTGTCACTGCTAAAAGGAAGGGAGAGATGATGGTAAAGGGTTGGATCTGGGGTGGGGTCATGTTCCTGAAAACCTGGATCTGTCGTTCCAGCTGCCGTCCGAGGAAAGGCATGGAGTCATCAGCTGTTGTTTTGGGAAGGCGGCTCTCCTCCCACACATGCGCCCCCCACCGTCCCCACCGTGGGAACCCCTGTGCTGCTGTCCCCAGCTCCCACGCAGTGGCAGGACAAGGGCAGCAGGGCCCTTTTGCCACCCCTGCCGCACTCTGCTACTGCAGACCTCCCTCTGAGCCTTGTACTGGCCACAACGTGAAATACACAAACAAACTATATAGCCCTTTCAGCAGTCAAAGAGTTAGGCTAGTATTTTGAAAGATGACGGATCCTGTATGGCATTTGAGTACAAACAAATTATGGTTTCACAATTTTTTCAATTTTCTTTTGTAGGACACAGGCAAGTGATTTCTCAAGCTGTCCTAATACCCTATTACCCACAAGCTGAAATATACTCAGCCATTTGACAGACCTCCCATTAGTTTTAAACACCTTATAAGCCTCTTTTCTCTCCATAGTTCCTAGGAACAAATCCTCTGAGAGGAAACATGCTGCTCAGGCATTTTAAAAATCACAGTGAACTTGACTCTGTGAACTGATTGGTATGATTACTTCACATGTAACTACTTGCATCACTTAGATCAGATTTTTAAATTGCTTAAAACATGTCCTAAAATTAAGTTATAGAAGACAATCATTGTTTCCATTCAGATATAAGCTTCTGCTTGGACACAGGTTTCTGCCTACACGTAGTGCCTTATTCTCAGCTAGTCGGAGGGAAATGGAACAAAGGCAGGATACCTGTGTAGCTGGTTAATGCCCTTTCACATTCCTCTACAGTGTCCAAGCAGCACTGCAGTGGTGCTGAGAGATGAGCTGATGGGCACCTTGGGAAACCTTGCAGAGCAGAAGGGACCCATTACACTGCGGAAATTACTTTCTTCCACATTAGAAATGGAGAAGCAGCACCACTGGAATATTCTTCTGATTTTTTTTTTTTTCTTCAAGAGCAGATAGTTATTCTAGAAATTGCTCTTGGATTTGTTTTTTTAAAGTCATTTGAAAAACTGGTGGCCCCCTCTGCATCCATCATTTCCAAGAAACAGACTTCTGTAATTACACTTCATTCAGTTCCAGCTATGCAATAACCTCCTTCACTAATTAGTAGCTGCAAATATCAGGCTCTTAAGGTCAATTTACCTCAGTTTTTCCACTTTCTGCCCATCTTCCTTTCTCATTGCTACTAACCCCACACCATTCCTCTGGGAATTACTCCCTGTGGTTGCCTTTGCTCTGTGCTTGCTTTTTCTTTCTCAGAAAATCGCAACACAATACTAGCACCTGTCACAAACTAACATCCAGTCTTTTGAGATGAACTCAATTTGGTAAATGCTAAGTAAGCAGAAGTAGACTAATCTTTATTTTTGCTGCTATATATGTGTGATTGTTATCATAACTCATTAAAAGACACACACATCATGGAAGTGAAAATGACTTTTTTGATCCCTACCCCTGAGTATCAATCTTTACATGCTTTCTTTCTCCACCTCTTTCTCTTCATTGCTAAAGCCAGGGTTGAGAAAGAGATGCTAACATAGCTCACCTCACTCCTCTGTTATGAACTTTTCTACCTATGCATGCAAATTTGGGACAGGATATTAACTAAAGGGGCTGAGGTTTACTGCAGTAAAATCAATGCTTAAACACTAGGGGTAAGTTTGATGAGACAAATAATCTGATATATCTTTTATTTCAGGTCAGTTCTTAAAACTGTCAATGAAAAAAGCTCTGTTTCAAACTGAAGGAGAGCCTATCCAGAATTCAGTTGTTCTGTTGATCAGAATGGAGTTGGAAAAATTACTAGCCCTGCCGTGCAGTGTTTATCATTAGAAATCAAATGAAAAGAAAGATTTGGATAAGAAATAGAACTATTAATGTTCACATTTACTCATCTCTACGCCAACTGAAACTTACTATAAAAATTGACAAGCCAGATGGGATTTATTCACCATAAAAGAAAGAAAAAAAAGAAAAGTGAGTGTTAAGCAAGGCATTTAAAAGTAATGGGTTAGGTTCACTAGCTTGTTCTAGTTGCTACAGGCTTTTCCAACAGAGCAAAGCATCTGGGCACTTAGTTGAAATACGGATGTTACTGGAGTTGTACTTTCTTCCACCCAGTCTCAATTTGGCCCAGAGACTGAAGTCAAATGCTGGAGAAAGCAATTCTATTCCCATCTGCCACCCATAGAAAACTTAATTTGCATAACATTGCTGTTTTTTTTTAACAAATTCCAAGTTACAACCTAGTTGTAAGCAGCTACCATCAGCAAATGCAAGCCTTAATTCACACAAACTCACTTAATGACTAGTAAATTCTTGACCTAAATGTAAATCCTTTGGTGGTAGAAACAATCTTTCATTTTTAAAGTGCCAAGAACTGCACAGATAAGGGAAATTAATCTCTCCTAGTCCCATAATATGGGCCAGATACGAACAAGACTTACATACCACCTTGAATACACCTCCAGACGAGAGCCTGACACCATCCTTTGAGAGGTTATATACAGCACCCTCCCTTTTCACTAACTGAAAACCCTAAATACACTGGTCTCTTGAGCAAGGAGGTTTCAAATTGTCTATATTTTACATTATATTACATTGTACACAACCAACAATAAGGAAGTTGTGATAAGATTGCTTTGCAACAGCTTTGAGCTGGCTACAGGTTTTATACGCAGCCCTCCCTCTCTCCTCCCATATCAATGTGATTTATTTACACAACATATAATAGATCATGCAGCAACAAGTAGGTTTTTAATGAAAAGGACAGGTTTAGAGTTTGCACTTTTAGAATGAGTTGGATGTTTTCTACTTACTTTCAAATATGTCTGTACTGAACTAATTCAATTTCTAAGATCACAAATGTTTCTATCAAGGCATTCTAATTGAGGTTATGAAAGCTTGGTTCTAACCTCTTCAGAGCAGTCAATCTGCCTTAAAATATTTTTGTTTGGAAGCAGACATTGCTTTTAAGGAACAAGCAAAATCTCTTTCAAGAGATGCCATTCTTTTCACTGCCTGCTTTGTGTCAAAGCATACTCCACCCGGGCTCCAGGAAAAATGACAGACAAAAGGGATAGATATAATTATACATATACTTCCTAGTAAATTAAACCAAAGTAAAGCAAATAAGAGGGGTTAGTCTCCAGTGCACAAAGAAAACTACTATCATCATATTCATATTTTTTTAAGAACAGAAATGAAAATGTCTTCAAAGACATCATATGCTATTTGATCTAGATTCAAAGCTTGGAAAATAGATTATATAATGCCACTTTTATTATTGAAGAGTATGCACCACAATGGGATATCTTGTTGCTAAATGAAGCAGCATAACTCACTTGTTAATTAGGACTATGACTACAAAAGCTTAACTTAACAAAATGGTTGGCAGAGGAGATATGCAAGTGAGAAGACAAAGGGTAACTTTTTTTTTTTTCTTACAGAAGTTTGGAGAAACTGTAATGGATGAGACAGTCCCCTGCACTTAAAAATAGCGCTGCATGGCCCATGTGCAGCCCCCCTGAATGGTGCTCCATGAGTCCAGTGCATGATGGACACATCCATCTGGACTATGATAGTTATGGCTCAGCCTCTGTTCTCTATTAAGAGCACAAAACACAAATGATTTAATTAGATTATTCCTGTAAATTAATACCATTTATCAGATAGGCCCAAGTAATAATCAAACTGCTTGGGAGTTAATTGAATGCAGAAGTCTAAAGTATAAGCTTGACGTGAATTTAGTTTTCTGTTTTTCAGTTTCTGCATTGCTGGAGAGTCTTTCCCCCCTTGGCAAGGAAGTCCAGACAACTCAGAAAGAACCAGAGCACTGAACTAGATCCCACTAGAGAAGCAGGATCCTTTCGCCGGGATGAACCATGTGGGCTTGACATCAGACTCACAGTCCAAATGCTCACGCTTCCGGTCTCGTGATAAGCAGACACCCAGGCACAGCACAGCAGTACCTGGAGGGCCCTGGGGAAGGAGACGGGGGGAAGCAGACTGCCTGCACAGCCTTCCTCCTGACCACATATGACTGAAAAAGAGGGCCCGTAACACACTCTTATGGCCTGCTCAATTTGACCTGTGCAAGGTCATTCCCCATACCTGTTAGATAGGCTACACACAAGCAAGGAGGGAAATATTTGGCTAAAACACACGATCATTGCTACTTTTGCTGTTTCATGCGCAGTCTCAAATGAACTTAAAAAAGGTTGAATTCAACTCAGGATGGTGGTTAGGAGTGGTATTGGAGCTGAACCTGTGGAAGCCAGCACAGGATTATCCCAGCCAGATCTTTTCACACAGGCAGGCCAGGGCCTGGTCCACTATATCCCCTATGCGCTTTTTTTTTTTTAAATCCCACATTCTTCCTCTGTTATGAATCTGTGTAACCAGACCTTGCAGGGACAGCAATGGCATGTTGCTGTTTTATTTTCTTACAGAAGACTGGTTTGTCTACAAAGTATTTCTAAGCACACACAGTGCACTAAAGAAGGGCTTTTTGAGAAGGATGGGTGGCATGTAAAAACAGAGAAAAATAGGCTGGCTATATTTGTATGCTGGTCTGAAATTGTTTCTGAGAAGCTGGTGCTAGTCTAAGAAACTGCATCTGCTATAGCGTAAATCTAAAAACATCTAAAGCGGACTCTTTATCTTCTTCATTGTCCCTGTTGCCCAATGACGAAGCCATCAATGAGGACCCAAGGAACTGGATGATAACCTTGATGCTGGCTATTAGAAATGGGAATCGGGAAAGCAAGAAATGCGGCTGCCACAGCACGGCAGCGATTTCTTCATCTTTATTTACTGAAATATCAGGACTCACAGCATTCCATTTGCAATCTGTGTGTACAAAGTGAGATGTTTTCCAGGTAGGGACAGGTGTAAGGACACTTTTTGGCACAAGAGTTTTCTGGTCATGCTTTCCCTGATGAAAAGAGAGGGAAATGTATCCAGAAATATGGTAATCACCAATATGCTTGCTTTGCTGCTACCCACAAGCAATCTAGAAACCAGGGTTTCCTGGCTGTTCCTGGTTAACAGAGATGTTTAAAATGTTAATGATTGTCCGTGTGATTAAATAATCACAGATTCCAACGTCTGCCTGGATCCACCTGGATCAATAGCAAAGTTCATTAGAAAGAGCTGGTTTATTTACAGATTCTGAACAGTGCAGCTGAAGACACTTGCAAACTTGCAAACTTTGGGGCATTTGTCTTGGTGTTCTACCCTGAGACTCTTCTAGTGAGGATAATAACAACCTTTGACTGCTATACACCAACACAGCTCGTCTTTGTATTCCTGGGAAGAAAAGCTTATCCTGTATTCCTATCTTGTAGACGCGAAGCTTCTGGAGCAGTCCCAAACCATATCAGCATACCAACGTTTTGAAAAATGGGAACATTTCTAGTTTTCAAATATCCGGTGTGTATCCAAGGGCAAGTGTTGTCCACTCCTAAAATGACGTGTGAAGCTCCTGCATGTAATAGCTGCAGTCTCTAGGACTGATTAAAATATAAAGAGTTCCCTCAAACTATCTGTATTATACAGCCAGATTAAACAGCCAGATGCTCATATGTTTTATTGTCTCAATGTCTGTCTGCAGCAGACTGTGTATTTCTCTCTCCTCGAAGCGTTGTGCTGCACTGCCAGAAAACACATTTTGAGTTCTCCCCAAATCCAAATGTTGCAAGAGTCTAGAGGAAGGGAGTGATTCACTTCCTCCTCTCCCTTTATTTTGTAAGGGTTATTTTATGCAAGTCTTATCCCTTCCTCTAACCTTTGCAAAAAAATTAGTGGTGATAAGTGAGGAATACTGAAGTTTTTCTCCACTAAACTGTAAAATAGAGTCTTTAGGCATCAGGGATGTGAAGGCAGAGGGACCACAAAGCAATACGGAGACTCACTCACTTTTTACTGTTTCCTAATCAAAAACTTTGCTTAAAAAGGCTATTGAGTTACTAATCTATAAGTGTGCTCCCTGTTAAACAATTAGGTGTAACACAGGCTGAAAATGTGAAGGCTGAAAGTGCTCAGAGAAAAAGTGTTCCCTGTAATTTATCTGTGTTAATAATGTTCCTTTAGCTTGTCTTTGTCATTTACTTTAAACACAAATTGTAGGAATATAAAACATCATTCTACTGTGCTACTTAAAACAATTAATGACATTAGCTGTGGAAATATGGTTACAAAGATATAATTCTCATACTCTATTGGAATTTATCCCAATCTGTGTCCACTAAAAGAATTTTAAAATGTGAAAAAACACCTTTTCATACAAACAAATGTTCACATACACAGTAAATAGAAGCAGTTATTCTATAGTCAGCTAAATTCAAAGTGATTCACGTAGGATGCTTGCCTTTGCTTTGAGTTTGCTCTGAATGACACATTTCTAACTTGAAATCATTTTTGTTCCAAGCTGTTATGAAACCATTTACACTAAATGATGGTAGCACTTAGAAGGGTGGCTCAAAGCGAGTTGCAACTGTGAATACTGCTCTCACTAAGCAAAACCATGGCTTGTGGGTGTGTATGAGGCAATTTGGTTTTTTGTATCTAGAGGGAGAATAGCTCAGCATAAATACTATTGTAGAAAGCCTACATTTCTCTTAGCAGGTCATTTGCATGCTATTATTTGGCCTCAAATGTAGTATTTATGAAAATACATTTTTACACCTTCCACTCCCAATCAGTAGGAATGAATTATTTTCTTAGATTTTTCCTCCTGGAATTGCTCATAAATATATTGTGCCAAGCTCCTGAAAAGTGTGCAGCTGATGGTGCTGAAACACTATGGTGGTGCCTGATAAAGGGAGTGAGACAGGTCTGTTTTCACTACTCCACTCCATTATTTATCCTGTCAAATTAGTGTAAGTGATTTACATATCTCCCCTCAGAAAATATCTGCCCCAATCATTTAAAGTGCCACAAAAGGAAGAATCCTAAATAAAACTGGCCTGCAAACCACCCCCAACAGTTCATGCAGCTCTGGGCCAGGCTGCATGCACATCTGAACCTCTCACACACATGTATTAATACCCCACTGCCGTGTCCGTTTCCTCCCACTCTACCAGTTTCCTGCCATACATCCTCGTGCAGAGCAAGAAATCCATCTGCTTTCCCCATCCTCCCAGCCTTTTCAGAACTTACCCTTATTCCACATCACTTTCTACATGGGCAGGTGCTCAGCTGAGCCCCAGACAAGATCCTGCCGTGGCAATGCCCTGCATGTGTGCACTGGTGGCACAAGGGTTTGCATGAGCAATGGTCTCAGAGCCCCGCAAGGGCTGAGCAGCGGCTCAACGGCTGAAGAGACCTCAAATACCTGGGACTTGCCCTTGGCAAGCTGTCAAGACCCCTTCCCTGCCACTTTCCATATGCAAAGTGGGATAGCAGAGCTGCACAGAAATTGAGTAGTGAAAGGCCTGATTTGTTCTTATTATGGCTTCCCTCTTTTCTAAAATAAATACAAAAAGATGACCATTATCATAGAACAGATATACCAAATATTCACTAACCCCAAATATTAGCTGTTCCTCAAGAACATTGGTGCCTGCTTATAGCATTGAAATAGTACTGTTTTGCCCCTCCCCAAGTTCATAGGATTATCAGTTCCTACTCAAATGATAAGGATTTCCTTCAATTTCTAAATTCAAAAATACAGGTCAGCCAACACTTGTGACTAAGCACAATGTGGCACCAGAAGAATTTTGTTGTCACTTCCTTTCTCTTACTTTGAGAATGTGATGTGTCTGGCATATTTAAAGTGGTTGTTGGAGCTGCCTTTAAAGACTGAAATAGTCTATAAATTTTCATGAGAAGTGAGCTATGCTGCAGTTACAGCAAGAACTGTGTGTTAGCATTGTATGTGTTTTAAAGGATCTGGATGCTCAAACAGTAAACAGAAAACAAACTCTCTACATAAAATATTTTTTCCCCTTACACTCGTCTTGTTTTCAGTAGGAATTGAGGACTATAATTAACAAAAGGTGAGAGGGAAAGACAATAAAGGAAGAATTTGATAGAAATTTAGCCAGAACTTCAACACACTGTTTTCTTCTAATGCTGGCACCAGCCACCAAGGGTAGCTGACTAGCTCTGCTCTTCCACAATTGATGGCCACGCTCTGCTCTCTGCTGTTCAAAGTAACGGTGGGTGGTTTGCCAAAACTCCAGCCGAGCATGGCAAGGAGGTAAGAGTGCTTCCTACAGCCTTTGTCTTGCTCCTGAGAAGTAACACTAGGACTCTGCACAACCCCTCTCTTGCTGGAAAGTCCCCAGTTAGCACAGGGACTCAAGTAGCAAGGGCCATGGGTTCATGCTGAGAGCCTGCACTGCTAAAATCACTGATAATGAGAGGAACAACTGTCAGCACTAGGGAGTTTCCAGCTGCAGCAGGATCAGTCAGAAACACCTACCAAGACAATGGGGAGTATTTTACAAAAAGATCCATGCATTTCTTAGTGAACACATATTTAACACTGATTTTACAAGTTTATGTGAGAAAATGGCAACACATAAGCATTTTATGCTGCATCTACCTTGACTGCCATCCGTTATCTTCTTCGAAATGCTAGAGAGTACTTGGGCCACAATAACAATTGCACAATGAATTGATAACTATACTCTCACTCCAGCTAGGATTTTTGGTAACTTCAGGTGAGAGGTTAGGTGTTTATTATGGTGTTAAACATGGTCTCGTCATGATCACATAATAAATGAGACAAGTGGATTTTTCCCTCTTTTTTTTTTTTTTTTAAAAGAGACTTGTAGTTCTTTCCCCCTTAGGGACATGGAGCAGCTAGGTCACATCCACTGTCTCTTCCAGCATTAAAGCTGTACTGATATGGAAAAAGTGAGGTGATTGCATACATGCATAACTCCTCCTTCTCCCATGGATTCTAACACATCCTTAACATTAACAATTCAAATTATCTCACTGAAGTCAATGCTATTCTTTGAATGTTTCAAAGTACAGGAAATATAGTGGTTCAAAATTAAGGAGACCTCATTAGAGTTTTAAGTATGGGGATATTTCACTGTTGAGCATGACTGATTTTTAACTCTGTTCTTTATGGAGATTCACTATTCTTTGCTTCTAGATCTTGTACCATCTCCCAAACACTATAACTTAACCAGAGCTTCCTAAACTATGGCCAGTAACAGTTTTGTTTTCTAAACCAAATCCCAAAACTCTATATGAACAAAGGATATATAGAAGCTTGACAGAAGGTTATATTTGGATAGAAGGTAGATAGAGGATTACACCTGGCAGGCCTTCTCCTTTTGGAGAAGGTTCTGACCTTTACAAAGCTCAGCAAAGAATCAGGCAGCACCCCCATTACAATGTGACTGACAGCTGTGTGAAGGAGACAAACTGTGGCTGCAATTCCACAGTGAGCTTCAGTTGGCTAGGGCTAAGAGATGAGTGTGATTTTTATTTGGGTAGAAGAGGTCTCGCCTGTGCAGAGCCCGTTACAAAATGAGGACATTGGAGAATATCAAACACCCACCTTTGCAAGTCAGCATTCCAGCAGTGGTTATAGATCCTTGTGAGTTTTGCCTCAGGAGTTCATCAGTTCACAGCAAATTAAAAAGGTACGCCACAAGGCGTAAATGATTGTGAGCATTCCCAGCTGCACAGATTGGACACTTTGGAGTTACTCGGGCTTGACTATGCAAGGTGCCAAATCTATCTCTGGAAGTGGTGGCTTTCCTTCCTTCTCCTGTAAAAGCTGACATCAGGAAAGGACAAACTGCCTTGAGAAGTTCATCACCTCAAGTCCGAGAAAAGATGGCTAGAACTCAGCCATCTGAGTATAAGCAGCTCCCAAACCCATCACCCCAGAGGGAAAAGGGTAATTCCCTTTAAAGTAACCAAAGGGATTTCATCACATTTCTCAGAGAAAAAAAAAAAAACATATATACATATATGTGTGTGTGTATGTATATATAAATAATTAAACCTACTAAGAATAGAATATTTCTGCCAGAAGGGATTTTTCAGGAAAAAGTAAATCAGCCGGATGACAAAAGCTCCAAAAGTAATCCCAGCTTTCGAGGGCTTGCTGGAACATCACTGTAGGCTGGCAAAGGTTTTGTGTTTGCTGTAAGATTTATTTGCTTAGTTTTTTTTTTTTTCCTTTACCTTCATGCAACTTCAGGACTTTCTGCTACTCCCTTTCTTACAAAAAGTATTTCTTTCAGCTGTTCCTAGGTGCATGTTCCATAGCTACTCAGATTTTAGGCCAATAAAGGATTTTTAAGAAGATCACCAAAATGTATAAAAATGGCACTAGTTAAAGTATTCCTCCCTTCCTAAACGGTGCTAATCCATGGGCTTCAACAACATCATTTCTTCTTGCCTATCATTTAGTATGTTTGGTAAGTGCAAGGAGGCTGACAGCCTCTTCAGAGCTCTTAGATTACTAAGAGCCACCCAGATTAGAAGTGTGTATCTCACTGGAGCAGCACCACTTAACTAGTTACTGTTTAGAAATCCTTTTGATATCTAGAGATGAAAGGCATTGTAACTGTGTGAGACAATACTGTTATTACCTAAAGATGGTAAGGAGTCCTCCTACAGCTACTCTGTATATAGCATCAAAATTTGAAGGCTGGCAAAATACCTGTAACATCACAACAGGAGCTGCTGTGGCCTTCTAGTCAGTTGGCTTTGTACAGTAAGGGCTTTAAAGGACCCCACTCTTGAAAAACTCCTACAAATGGCAGTTTCCCAGCACAAACCCAGAAAAATGCACATATCTATCTTTCTTTAATTGTGTTAGTGTCAGACCTTCAAATATTGGTTTCAAAACCTCTGCTCTGCTAAGTCCCATCCACTTACGCTCACAGTATTTATTCTTCACAGCTACTGTGAAAAAAATCTGATCTTTATGCTTGTTATGCCGTATCATCCTCAGACCTTTCTGCTTGGGATGATCTCCAAACCTCAGCCCCTCGGATGTCACAGTAAGGACACCAGTGCCTGGATTGGATGCACAATCCCAGTGTGGCACAAGGCTGCAGCTGGATAATGTACCTTGTGCTGGGACCCTTGCTGGAGTAGGGCTGTGGAGGACGCTATGCTCCCAGCTGCAGCAGAGCTTTGAAACCCCTCTGAAACCCTGTGAGCCCACACATCATACGCCAGGCACAGTCAGCCAGTGAATCTCAGAGAAGTCTGACAAGCCATATTCAGCATTTCCTGTCCTGGAGCACAGAAGAAGCCCGACTACGTGGGAAGAAAAAGGAAGGAGTCAAATTCTGGAGCTGGGCCCTAGCTGCAAACAGATTTCCACTGCACCTTTGCAGCTTGATATAGCAGGGAATGCAGATACCGTTTGGTTTGTCCAGCCCTTGAGGCATGGAGAAAGGACTGAATATTATCTCCAGAATATAAGTCTTGTAACAGAGAAACAATGTTGAAGGTTTAACTAGGTTCACAGACTTTTACCCTGAGCATGTACATATTCCTGGCTCACTACTAAGAGCACCCATGACAATTCTGGAATTAGGCAAAAGGCAAAGTCCAAATCCAAACAGAAAGTGATGAGTACTTGTGGAGGAGCAGTAGTCCTGAAGCTCTAAGTGCCTCCGAGTTTTTTTTTAAAGTTTAGGGCACAGGTATGATTTAATTCTATCATAAAAAATAAAGACAAAAGGTTATATCCTCTATTGATACAGAAAGGTATTATGCTGGTTTCTCAAGCAATTATGATTCATGTGTTTTTAATGATCACCCCATGTAGAAACTGATCAGACTGATCTGGCCTGGAGAGCTACGATGGCAGCATGAGAGGCAGCTTGGTCTAGTGGACTGAAAGGCAGTAGCTCCTGAGGTCTAATCCTGGCTGACACAGAGTCACTCTGTGGCCTTGGGCAAGCTCCTTAAAAAGACATGTCAGGTCAACTTAGGTCTAAAATTTAAGTTTCATAAATATATGGATTTGCAAATACTTACATCAGTAGAAATGAATGTCACCTTTTTTTTTTTTTTATTTGTAACTCCATTGGAGAAGGGTGAAGGAAGGGAAGCAGTATTTCCACTTAGGTCTAGGAGATCTTCTTTTCTGCACTGTTTGCAGCTTTGGTGCTCTGCTGGAGACAGAGCGTGAAAGCAAAGCTGGTCAAAAATTGCATCTAAAAAGAAGAAAAATCCTTTGGCTGTAAGACAGCCCGGCCTTGATCCAGAGGGCTCCTGAGTAGCGAGCGCTTCTAAGTGTTAAAAACTCATTACCGTTCAAAGAACGCTAAGTATTAATTAAGTGTATGCTAAGTAATAATAATTACAGTTCAAGAACCAGACTCTGCCCTCTGGTGAGTGTTTTCCATCACTCTTGCCTGCCTGAATTAGAAGTAAACTTTAAGACCTATGTAACTACCCATGTTGCTGAATCCAAGGGCAGGCACAGATAGTGTTTTAGAGCCAGTAGAAGTGTGTAAGCTGATTTATGCCCTGTGTGATACTAAATTGTCAATATTTATCAAGTTGCAACAGCTTCCTAGGATTCTGGTTTTCTCCGGACTGCTCTATCGTAATGACCACTACTCATAGACCTTATTTAGACGTATTCTGGATCTGTGAGACATCTCTGTTTGTGTGGTGATATTACTGCAGTGTTATTGTACTACTTTGAATGATGAGACTGCCTGAGATAACACTGCTTCGCTCAGTGGGTTTTGGGTTGCTGTGTAGGCAAGCTTTCCTCCCTTACTGGAAAGGGAAGCTTCTTATTACAGTTTTATATAATGCTGGGTAGCTCATGATCTTTCTAGAGAGACTTAGGAATTTGGGGGAAGGACTTGCCCTGAGAAAGAGGACAAGCCTGCTCCATCACAGGAGTCAGGAACAGCTGCAGAAGGCCTGGTATCCATAGCTAATACTAGAAGAGAAAATTAGCTACCAGGAACAGGAGGCATTAAAGGATTAATACTTCTTCCTATGTCTTACAGGTACAGTGAGAAACACAAGACCAAAGGTAAAGTCCCATCACTGGGTAGAAACTGGCTGAGAAAGAGAAATTAAAAAGGATGAATAACAGCCAACTTAAAATGTGTCAAAAGTTGTCAGTGGTGGTCCAAAAGTCCCACAGCAAGGTAGGTTTGTTCAGATTACCCATGAGACATCTAAAAATGAGTTGTGAGGTGGAAAAAACTGCAGATGCCACAAAGTTATATAGGGTAATTAAGACTAGAGAGACTGTGTGGCCCTCCAGTGGGATCCAGTAAAGCTAGGTGAGCAGAAAGCACAACAACACATAAAATGCCAGGTAATACACATTGTGACAAAGAATTTGAGCTACCTGTGCACACTGTTGACTTCTAAATGAATTGCTGGGATCTGGAAGATGATCCAGACACCACCACAGGTAAGTGAACGATAAACAGAAAACCCATCGCTCAGTAGTGCACTCAAGCAGTCACATCAAGCAGACTGTTGAGAAAACGTAGTTCAGAACTGGGGACATGGGCACCAAAAGTACAAAAAAACATTTGTAGGAGGAGTGTGAGGAAAAGTGAAGACAGCACGGTCAAGAAGAATAAAGCTAATGAAGTAATGTGTAATGACTAACGGCTTATAGAAAATTAATCAAGTAAACCTCCTCTCTGTAGTTGCAAGAAGGTGACAGGGAAACTGAAAACAATACAACAACTTAATCTTTTAGGCAGAGAACTCATTGCCACAAAAAAATCACTGAGGTAAAGAATTGGTTGGGATTTTTTGAATCTGTACATGATTCTTTGGATGACGAGATCCTTCTGTGATTGTATTAGCATCTCTAACAAGGAGTTACAAGCATGTATTCCTCAGGGCATGACCTAAGCACTAAAATGTCAAGTTTTAGAAGACAATTTCCTGATGGAAAAGTTGTTCCTAAGTTGTCCATGACTCACTTTCCTGCTCTTCTCTTTGGAAATGTATATTGTTGGCTACTATCTTGTCATCTGGACAATGAGAGTTGTTATACTTGGTCAGAGCATGTCCTGCTGATTCACTGCCCAAGAGCTTTTAAGAAAGCAAGTAGAACCAGATTGAAATGTACAACTTTAATGCCACTAAATACCCTAAAGGCACCTTTCTTTAGCCAATTATCATCTCTACTCAGGAGCTGCTCCTGTTAAGTATCAGCTGATTTGAATCCATTTCTTCAGAAAAAGAGAGAGAAGTACTGTTATTAGGCTCGCACTGATTTAAATGTAATGGGAGAGATGGGGACAGGTGTTCAGCACATCAGGAAAAAAAAAGCAGCTAAAGAGTGTTGCTGTAGGCATAGTTTCATCTGTCTGATTCAGCATAAATGCCCAAGTATGAAAGAGAAACAAACCAGAAGAATCAGTTCTATGTTGCCTGGGGTCTGTTCACAGGGCTGTAAGCATTAGCTTGCTTTTTTTTAAAAAAAAAAATTAATCTTTTCCCTTTCTACATTACACTGGAGACTGTGACTGAACTATATTCTACAACAGCAGCCTACAGCAGTTGACAAAGTCCCCTGGGAAAACAGCCTGCTCAGAAGCACTGGGCAGAAACCAGAAGAAAAATGGATGGAGAAGAAAGGTATCTACAGGAGGGTGAATTATTTGCTGCACACTCTTTGAATTTAGTCCTTTCTCCTGTGGGTTGCCCACAGGAAGACGATGTGATATGTATGAACTGATCTGCTATTCAAATGTTGCCCTATGGATACATGGTGAGAACACATTTCAGCTAGGCAGTTATTTCTGAGTTAATTTACCTGAGTGTTCGGGGTTCATTCTTGAAGCTCCTCAATCAGTCGTTAAAGCCATGTGGTGGCATTTTTGCTCCTTGTCTGGCTCGTAGATAAAACTGAGATGAGAAGGGATACTGAAAAGCAAACGGGCAGCTATAAAATAGCACTGGGGCTTTTGTCCTCTTAGGAAAGAAGGTCTGAAGAGAACAAAATGGAGACATGTCATGAAAGAAAAAAAGACAGTCCAAAACAAAGACCAGGCACAAGTCATCCAAAATCTTGTCTTGTGAAACAGGATCACGCCCAGCTTGAGTTCTGCATTAAGTGCTTCCCTATGATTTATATGCTTTTGGGACGATGCCTACTCACCATTCTTACATGATCTGATGAGCAGCAATTCGTTTCGTGTTTCTGATGTTTGAGTATCATTCATTTTGGAAGGTATTTTCGCCAGGAGCGGTATGGGCAGTCAGTTACCAGTGTTGTCTGTGCTCCATACTGGCAGAGTATGAGGCAGCACTCATCTGGAAGGTATTTAACTTAAGGTCAGAGTGAATGCAACTCAAACAACAGTCTTCACTGAACCACAGAGATGTATCCTGAGGGATGACATGAAGGGAACAGTTCACAACGCTAACATCATTTAGGCGAAACCAGTCAGACACTGTTGTGTCTGAAACATCCGGAAACAATATTCAAAAGAAAAAAGATAAAAGGAGGACAACTGACAGTCTTTTACTTTTTCCAGAAAAGATCAGTTCGCAATTAGGGGCATTCTGCATTATATTCCTTTCTCCTCCTGCTCGTATTCATGATGGAAGGGGGTAAGAGTGCCACATTCTTTGCAGAGGTCTTCTCAAATTTGGATTACTCCGAATACTTATGTTAGAAATCTTTCTTCATGCAAGACTTAAAAAAAAACAGAATAAAATCTCTCATTCATGCTGAAGATCTAGTTTTCCTTCTTGCATCTCCCAGAGAGTGTCCTCTACTCAGGCAGTCCACAGATGTTCCAGCAAATAGTGGTCCCTTGAGTTCTAGTTTAGGAGGTTGTTTTGTCTTAATTCTCCCTTTGAACAACAAGCTCAGAACATAGTTTTGAGCATAGAAACAGCGTACCCATCTCACTGAATTCACACAATTGCACAGTGTGAAAGCAGGACCTGTTTGGGTTATTACTAAAGGTCAGGCAGTCCATTACCTTGGCCTTCACTATCAGAACTCCCAAAAGGGAGGTAGATTGTCTTTCACATATCCTGTTCTCTCCCCAAAAGGCAAGTTAAATCTACATTGGTGTCTCCAACATGTAGCAGCTCAAGACATTCATTTTTTGCTTCATTGTTTAAAGGACGATTCAGGATTGCAAAATTGAACCAATTTTATTATTAGACCCAAATGTCACTTTGGGCTATGTACTTTGTTTCAGAAGGATTGCTTTGGTATCCATGAAACTTTTGAAGCAATAATACATTTCACATAAAGATATCAAAGTATCCTAATCCTAAATTAGATATAAATATCTAATTTTCATCTCTCTCATCTCCATCACCCATCCTTAATGGCTTCAAAGTCAGCAAAATCTGAAGAGTCAGAGAGAAATTAACTTTTGGTTAATATGACCTATGTTCTAAGGAAGATTATATTTATCTATTAAAAGTTGAGTGTAAGTTCAGATTCAAACTTCCTTAAAGGATAAGAATTTCTTACTTTTTCATATCTTTGCTATATTTACAAATATAAAATCCTATAACATGTAATTCATAAGATGATATTTGTTCTTCCCTCACCTTTTTCACCTCCTCCCCCAAGAATGAAGATGAACCATTTGGCTCTCCATCTGAATTTCAGAGTTGCGGATGTTTGTTTCATAGATATTGGTTTTGACCCCACCCTCTTTCTGTAGTAGTAGCTACAGTTTGCACACTCTTGCTGTTTCTATTTCACAGTCCTTTCCCCATTCCTCTGCTTCTTATCTCCACCCAAGGGTGGTACATCTGCGCATATGGGAAGAATATCAGATGAAACCTTAGGGCAAACCCTTAGCGTTATGTTGAAATAGAGTATTGCAAATTTTCCTCATAAAACAGAATTGCAGCAAATGCTGGGCTTCAGCCTGCTACTATTGAAATCAAAGACAAAATTCTTGAAGCAGGAGGAGGACAAATAGCAGGAATGGGTCCACTACAAATCAGAGATTAAAATGCTGTTGTTTCTATGACTTCACTTACATGCATGCATAAAGACTAGGCCAGCATCACATTGAAAATTGTAACTTTCACCCAACAATTTTACATTCAAGTTTGTGACATGTATTACACCTGGAACTAGCTAAGAGATATTGACATTTCTTGAGGGAAAACGTGCCAACGTTGTGAACTGGGTAGCTGTGGAGTGACCATCTACATTTTGCGCACAGGATTGTGAATTTCACCCTCAGGTATTCTTTTAGTGAATCTGTGTTATATGCTAGCTGTAGCCCTCTGAATGCGTTCATGTTCGTTTGGTTGAACATTGGTAATTTCGTATTATCTATTTATGGAATTATTTTTCATTTCTAGACGTTTTGTGGTTGTATATTCCCCTCTATCACAGAAAATAGCTCTGTAAAACCAACAAGAGCCAGGGAATGACTGTCAGCCATTTTTTACTTCTGTAACTAACAGCAGGGTTCTTTTTATTTTTCAGATAAAGTTAACGGATGTAGGTTTTCTACTGCCACTTTTATAAACAATTTGGTTTAGGGATTGCTAAAGAATACTTGCAAAATATCTTTTAGAGAGAGAAGGAGTATAGTATTTATGCTATATAGTGAATGTACCTGTGGAATGACACATATGCTGTTTTAGGAGATATTGCTTTTCTGTCAAAAATTAAGCACTTGGTTATACTCCACAGTTATTCACTCACTTGGAGGTTGTTGTTATTTAAGTACCTCATGTCTAATCAGTATATACAGAGTTGTGGGCTTGGAGACTAGCAGAGAAACCTGGTATCATTTGCTGATAAGTGATAGCAGCACCTGGCTTACTCCATTGACAGAGTAACCCAGACATCATCCTGAGGTGTTTTTATATATATAAATAATCCGCCTTCTTTCCCTTGGTTATTCTATCCCAATTTAATCATTCTGTCAGTTTTGTTTTATGTTATGTTGCATTTTGGTTTTATAGTCACATGTATGCATGCACCCACTTCTGTTAATACATATTTTGTAAACATATATAATTAATAGTAGAGGAGTCAAAGTCTCCTGGGCTTTTAAAAACTATTTATAAAGTTGGCCCCTGCCAAGATCTGTCTCATTACAGTCACGAAAGTGTCTGTCCAGTGTAAATAAAGATAAATTTTATTTCCCTAATTGTTGATGAATGCACTAGTAGTTAGGGTAGAAGGGATGCTTCTTAAAAGGCTGTTGTTTAAAAGGAAAACATAGTTGTAGCTCTGATAACCTGTACCTCTTCAGAAATACCCAGATACCCAGACATGAACATAAGTCCTCAGTTAATCACATGAAAGGCTGAAGAGAAAGAGAAACGGGGGCAGATGAGCAAATAGCAGAAGAGCAGGGGAGCAGGCTGGGGTGGCTGGGCTATCAGGGGAAAAGCAGCAGACTGTGGGGAGCATTAAGGGCAAAGCAGGGTTAGGTCACCTGAGTATGTGTCTGTTTGCATGACTGTGAATCACAGATAGTTTTCTTTTGTTTTTAATAGCTAATTCACAGGCTAACTATATGAAAATATAACACTTTCTTCTGAGGCATAATCTCCTTTTACTAAGAAGAAAATCAAGATCCTGAATATTTAATCATTTAACAAAACATCTTGATTTCCATGAGCTGTTTTGAGCATAGTACAACATTTTGGACATTTGAAATCAGATCAAGTTGCATCTTAGTTTACAAGCTGTCAGTCCAGATTCATATTATTTTTAATAACAATAAAAAACATGTTCAGTTTGTTTGGCTTTTACTTCTTATTTTGATTGTGTCATAAACGCTCAATTTGGACTAGGTTTTAGATGTTTTCTTTCCCCGTAAGCGCCTCTGCAGAAAAAAAAGGTTTAGCTTTAACAACAACATGTTAATATAAGCAGTTTGCCTGCTGCCCATACAACAGCTTAAATGCATAACTACAGAGGTTCTCTAAGACAAAAACTTAAAAATCAGAAACTATATGGTACCCAAGATCCTCATGCATGTAAATCAGTAACCAAAGAGTATGCTGATTCATACAAATTAAGGTTTTCCCTCCCCTACCCTGCATGCTAGGCTACAAGATCCTCATGTATGCAAATCAGTAATCAAAGAGTATGCTGATTCATACAAACTAAGGTTTTCCCTCCCCTATCCTGCATGTTAGGCTCAGAAAGAATACCACAAAATAAGAGATCTAAAATTCGGTTGCTCCTTTATTTACCTGCTAGTTCCTTAAGTATTGATTAAGTGTAGGGAGAAATAAACTGAAAAAAGATAGTGAACTGACATATGTGGAAGTATATGGGAGTACCAGAACAGAAAGTAAATCCTATATAATTCTAATGATCGCTAACGCTGGAGGTTATCACATTCCACTTCCAGCACCTAATGATTTTCCTGCTGTGGGGCATGCTGGGACACCATGGAGAAGGGATGAGGAAACACACTGCTTGGTGGCCTGAGGAGGGAAAAAAGCAAGAGCAGCAAAGAGAGGAGCTCCTAACGGAAATTTTCATCATTGTTAGGTTTGCTGAAGGAAGACCATGGAAATAACAAATGTGGAACAATGGTCCAAAGGCTTCACTCTTAGGAAGGGGAATACTTAAATAAAAATATAAGCAAAGGTTATTTTCTAGGGAACTCCTCCATGCTTATGGCAAACCATCAAATGGGAAACAGGATTTCACTGTAAACAGCTGTTCTCAGTGTCTGCATTTCAATCACTCTCCTGTTGGGACTACAACACATTCGTATGCCAGCTGCAAAAATCAACTAGTATTACAGTGTGCTCTAGCATATTTGCAAAATGGAAACAAATACTGCAAAATACATGCTGCAAGGTCCCTGTTGCAACCCAAAGCAAAGCACACATACTAGAGAAGGATAGAGAGAGAATAGGATCTTGCAATGAAAGCCATTATTAGGGAAGCAAAAAAGAGGTATATGGCTAAGCAGCAAACTCACTTTTCCCAACAACAGTGTTGATTGCATTTGCCTCCAAAGCATCCAGTCCCAGCTAAGGTTGAGTGAGGATGAGAGGAACATTTTCACAGTACCATCTCTGTATCCTCAGTCTCTATCATTTATATTTGCTACACAGAAGTTTGTAGAAAATTGTAATGTTCATTAAAAAATATGCCTTTCAAACCTCTACAAATTCTACCCTCAAGTATGCACAAGCATGCTGACTGCATGCCTATCTGTTTTAATGTTGTAGAAGATCAAATTTTCTAGGAAAAAGCAAACAACTTTAGCAGCAGGTGGCTGAAGCATAGCCTTCAGAAAGCTGTTAAGAACCATTTTTGTCTGGGAAATAAAACACGGTTGTAAGCTATGTTATTTGCACTTATCGATTCAGTGAAAGGAGTCACCTTATGTTTAATTCAAATTGTAGTCCTGGCATGGACAGGCTTAGAACAATCGAGTTTCACAAATCCATTTATTTAAGTGACTCTCATGTTGGTTGTTCATACTGTTCCCTATGTTGTTTTTAGGTTAGCTCTCTTCTTACTGACAGAGGCAAGGACTGAAACAGAGTGGGAGAAAGGTACTGGCATCCTCAGGAAAGGACCACATATGGCAGCATGTAGGATAATGGATCAGTGGCCGATCAGGCAACCAGTATCTGAAAAGCAGCGTAAGCCTTTTCAACCACCCAGCTCCACTTTATGGCACAGTCAATATCACAGGTAAATGAATAAATATTTCTTTTGGCTTCATTGGTGAAACAGTTAAAAAAAGAAAAGAGTACTTACATTGTTAAGCTTCTTTTCCCTTATTTTAAGGAAAATCACCACAACTCCTAGAGAGTCAGAAGGAAATACAAACAGAAAGCTGTTCTTTTTACAGCTTGGTGAGTGCATTCATTAGTCTTAAGTCCTTAACACATAAAGGTGACGATCAGCTTCCCATCATTGGAGTGGTGACATTCTTGCCAGTTACTGACACCTGTCAAGCCTGGGTGCTGATGATTCATCAGAATGGGTTAATTACACAGAAAAAGGTCATTCTGGAATGCTACACTATTAATTTGCTAATCTGGTTGGGTCGAGAGCCCTTGGAAATACAGAGCCTGCTTTGTCAGTACTGGAGAAAAACAATTCTGTTCCATAATGTGCCAAGGTTTCAGATGAACTTTTGTTCCAGTGAAGAAATACTTTCAAAATAAAACAGAAGCACCCTATGTACTCCTTATATATATCTACATATAATATGGACATAAAATCACATCCGAGATCGTTCTGAAGAAATGTTCACCAGAACAGACATTTTCCCGAAACACTTTTGCTTTGCTAAAATACATTTTTCAACCTTATCTCAAGACTTCTTGCAGAGAGAGATTTCTATGATTATGCTCATGTTTTAGTTTGTTTTGGTTTATTTTCTTACCTTTCACATTAATTTCTCTGACCATGGAGGAAAGAGACAAGAGGGGTAACAAATGGGCAGGACCTTTCTCCCCGCTGCAGTTCCTGGGTACTGAGGAGAGCAGGTGCTGCTTCTTCTCAAGGTGTATGGAAAAAAAACTCCAGGCAAACTTTTAAATTCTGCACACACTTTCTAACCTCCCCCGCCAATATTTTACGTGCGAATAAGTGACTAACAGTGCATCTTTACCATAATGTCAACTAAAATAGACAACATGCCATCATTTGACTTTTTTGCCAGCCTCTCTTGGGAACGTGATGCTGGCGGTTACAGAGTAAAAAGGCAGGCTCAGCTGTTCACACAAAGGCACAAACACTTTAAAACCAAACCGAGCACAGTGTCTCCGTGTTTTAATGAAAACCTTGAAATGCAATAGTGCAGACTTGTAGCAATAGTGCAGCTATGTAGCAATAACAAACTATGGTCTTCTGTCCAGCCCTTCATCCTCCACACAGATTGGGCTGAAGTAACAGCGCAAATAAAGATCATGCACTTAAAGTCAAGCATGAAATAAGACAATTTTCATCTGTACATGTACACACACATGTGAGACAGATAGCTTATGAACAGTTCCCCTTCTCCTGTACCTCTGACCCAATGTCACCACCCATCCTGCTGAAAATGCACCCTCCCTGAGCTGGTGACAGCTCATGCAGAGCTCTCAGTATTAACAGACAATTATGTTAAGCAGCAGCCTTGGCCTCACAGCAGCATGGTTAGTACTTAGTCTTCCCTGCTAGTGCTGTAGGATCTTTAATATCCTCCAGGGGAGGCAACACTGCTATCAGTTACATAATTCACTCCAAGCACGGCATTTCTAACTATAGACTAATGCAGTGCAAACTCAGCCAGGGGTGAGGAGAACTCAGAACAGAGTAAAGATGCGGGTATTACCCTGGGAGACACAGGGATAAAGCAATGGGTCTTGTCATACTATCTTTTATAAAGAACAGGTCAGACCACCACCTGCATAGAAGCTTATGCTTTCTACTGACTGTACAGACATGCTTAACTCCAGCATCACAGATGCACCACCGGGCCAGAGGGAGGACTACCTGGGGCCGCAGCCTCCCGTTACTCCTTTAAGGCCTTTTGCAGCACCCTCTTTAAAACCACTGAGAGTCTGAGATCTTGCACGTCACGGCAAGGCGCAAAAGCACACTCTGCAGTGTGTCCTGCACGCAGTATCCAGCTCCCATACCTGAAAGCTTTGCGGTGGACACCAGGCAAAGCATCAAGGTTTTCTGTTTTTTCTAAATGCTGTGAAATATTTCTAGGTTGATCCTGTGATCAACCACAAAATTTGGAAACAGGCATGGAAGTTTGTCTAAAGTGAAAATTCCATAAAAATAATCATTTCAGAGACAGTCCACAGACAAAAATGACTTGGCATTTGATCAATTCTAAATTTTGAACTGGGTAACAGTAACGGTGTTTTAATTAGAGCATTTTTCACTTCCCATTTAGCTATTCTGTAAAAAATATATTTTTTCATGATTATCCATGACCTCTTTAGAGGTATGCTAACCAATTGATTCATATCATTACATTTGCAAATGCAGCGCCTTTGTGCCTTTTGTGAAAGAAACTCATATGACCCTACAGCTGGCAAAGAAAGAGAATCAAAGTGGAGGAAAGTGCTAAGGCTGGATGGGTACAATTTTCAAAGGTAATTTCTGGATATCACTGGGGAAGGCTTCTCAAGAGTCACTTAACTCAGTTCTGAAAATGCTATTTAGGCACTTTGTATCCAAATATATTGCAAGTCTGATTTTCCACCAGCTCAATCGAAAACAGTCAAAATTTAAAGTGGTGTGAAACAGGTGTAAAAACTCAAAACATTAGAACATGTTGCAAGACGAAGTTCACATCATCAGCTAGGAATCTTCATCCCAACCACATATCAGTGGATGTTGCGCTTAAACTATGATCCAAGGCATAAATGGTATCTACAGGAATAAACTGTTCAAAGATAGAAGCAAGATAATATGAAAACAGTCTTTCTAACTATGTACATTATGTCCTGTTAGTTCCCTCAGAAATCTTCGCTTCTTCCAGGAAAATGCACAGTAGGCTTAGACACTAATCATCTCAAATATTATTTAATCAAAGAAGATGAAATAAAAATACTGTAGGAATATCTCAGTAGAACTGCTTTCAAATTAAACTGATTTTGTGCTAGAGTGGTCTGAAGGGCATACTAAACCTGTTTTGGGGGCTAGCCAACTGATGGGCCACTAGCATTAGCACTACAAAGCCTCAGGGCAAAATTAGCTCCGAACTTAAACTTACCCAGAAAATAAGAGAGTCCTTAGAGAAAAGAGCAGATACCATCATAGTTTTAATTCTCCAAGTACTCTAGTAATTCTGCTCTAATCTTTTTGGAAAAAAAGCTCCGTTATACTTAGCCTGAGTAGGTGCATATTCAACAGAATATCCCTGCAATCCAACTTGAATAGACTTCACAGATCAAAGCACCATTTTGTAAACTCCACCACCATACACCCACCCCAAATTAATGCCATACTAGGAGAAGGCTCTGTAATATGACCAGAACTGCTGTAAGACAGACTAATGATAAATTAACCTGTCCTGACTCCAGTTAAGATTATGACCAAGGGTAAAATTCTTATCTGCTGAGAATGTAGATGCGTGTGCCAGTGGTATATTCTCAAATACCAATTTTTAAATGCTAAATTGGCCAAATTAAAATCAATCTCCTTCCTATTCCCTTCAGTAAGGGCAATTTCTGTAAGAAATGCCAACTTTCAAAATTCAGCAATTTCCCTCATTTAAAACACTCTCTTTTTATTACAGATTATATATTCCCTCCCAGTTTTCTCCATCATACAAAGAAATGACTGTTTTCTGTTTAAACGTTAGAAGCAAATTATTTAGGCTCAGGCAGAGAAGGAGAATGAATTTTCGGTCACGAACGTGAATATTTCAGAAAAATTGTGAGTAACTGAAAACCAAAGGCTATAAAATCGTTACTCATAGCAGATGACAGCAGTCACCATTGTGCTGCTTTGGTGGTTCCCTCTCACCTCAGAGAACATTTATGTTTCCCTCACCAAAACTTGCTACATTTACATAATCTTCCTAAGAATGGGTCAGAGATATTGAGACAGATCTTTCACATCTTTTGCAAGACAGGACTTTCTCTGCTCTTGGGCTTTCTGCTCTGTGTGTTCGCAGACCTACAGACAACTCCCATCATTCACAAGCAGGTTAATCCTTTTGCAAATGAGCTGTGCTCTGGGTGCGGGGACACCTGAGGCAGTTCCGTGCAGAGTGGTCTTAAGTTCAGCAGGACATTTCAGCTCAAATGCAGTCCACTGCAAGCATTGTTATACCTTTTCCACAATATACTGCTTTTGAGCTACCTGAGGTGTGCTAGTTACCCCACCAATCTTCTATTTTCCTAGGTAATAGAAAATTGACTACGAAAACTGTATATTTTTATACATCCTGTCTGAGTGCCCTGCCTCTTGCTCACCCTATTGGTAGGCAATACAGAACCAAGGATATATTTTCAAATAGACCCTCCGTCTCCCTAAATTATTTTCTAAGTGATCTTGGATATTTCAGAACCATTCAGCAGACAAAGGAAATGTATACTTTGGGTGTTCTACTTTCAGTGAAGCTAACTACCTAAATTCCTTAACAACCCTAATCTTAATGAAGATGTATATGAGTATTTAAGAACTGGATACCTTTAAATAGCTTCAGAGAACTTTCTATGGTTTGGGAACATTTCTTCCTCCCAAGAAGCCATCACTGTCTGTCTGAGTACCACTGGTCACAGAGTGATAATAGTGTCTAACTTCATTTGATTTCCTCACGTTCCTGAATTTTGCAGAGAGTAGGATATCACAGTTAATTAGATACAAAACCATGGCTGTTTTTATCAAAGTGTACATTTAAGGCCTTCTTCTTTAGGGGAATGAAAGATGCTTTACAGCCTAGAAAACTGGGCCTTTGAGAGTGGTAGGAAGACAACCTGCTATGAATTCTCAAGACTTCAAAACTCTAATAATCAAAACAATTTTCTCTCTAGAAGAAGACTTATTTCTTACCAAATTTCAGCTCTTAATCTTGTCAATGGAGCTGTGCAACAGAAAACAGGGGAGGAGAGGGCTTTAAGAAAAATAGGAAATGTATATGTTTTTCCCTTTTATCCAGAAACATCTAAATTATTTTCATTTAAACTAAAAAATGAGACAATTGTCTTTGGGCAGTGAGAGGGTGAAAGTGTGCAGTGAAAGAGATGGAACTTTTCCGCTTCCAAAACCTAACATTCTAGACAACAGGGAACACAAACCACAGTTAAAATGGAAATTGTCATACAATCCTTTTGCAGCCACTCTCTTGATAAATGTAGTGTTTAAATGTACACCTGACAGCTGCACAACATGTTGAGTCTTTCATGTGCCTTCCACCCTTTGAGGCATTCATTTGCCTTCCACCCTGTTCTCTCCCCAAAACAAATATTTAACAGATACAGGACTTGGTATTGGAAGGAACCTCTTGCACTGAAATGCCTGTGTATTCAGTCGTCAAAGTAAAACAGCCCTTTAGCTGTGGCTAAAACTTGTCACATTTTGTCTCATTTTCCATTTCCTTTCCATCCAACTAGTCTGTCCTTCAATATGAATTCTAAAGCCTGTTGAACCTTCAGAAAAGTACCAGGTGGGGAAAGGTGTGCAGCTACCCTCTGAAGTATAGATATTTGTTTCCTATTCTATCTTATGACACCAACTCCAAATTGATAGATTAATTAAAATCCCCAGCTATTGAAAAAGTGATAGCATATATAAATACTTTCAGCAATCAGATTAGCCAGTCCTCCGACTTAAACACATATTTCAGGGAGAGAGGGAGAAGGGAGGTCTGCTTCCACTTTAGGTGTAGCAGTTTACAGTTCTATGCGCTCAGTGTTACCTCTTGGCTCAGGAGGAAAGTTTCAGATACTTATCTTTAAATCAAAGGGGCAAAAGCTAAATGTAAAGTAGTCTCCAGAATCAGGACTATGACTATTTATTCCAGTTCTCATCTTTTAAAGAAAACAAATAGAGAGTAACAAAACACTTTTCCTCTAAAAACAAGCTTGTTTTTATTGTTGTGCTGTGGAACTAATACAGTGAACTCTCACTCACTTGGAAATTTTCTAAAACCAGGTTCTCTAACATTATTCTCAGTATTGATAAAATAAAATCATTTGTATCAGGGTGTATTTAGTAAAAAAAAAAAAATCATTCACATATCTAAGCACTAGATTATTGGTAGCAGTTGTTCTCTATTATCTGGTAAGTTAGTCCCCTGTGGCAATAAATTCTTTTAATCTCTGCAATGAATATTAGAGAAATCTCTATCCACATGTATTTTTATATAAGGGATGAATAACCAAGGTGAATATAGTAATAAACACAAAGAAGAAGATGTGATGATTTGCATACACTCATACAATTGGTACAGTCATTTTAAGAAAAAAAATATATATTACTGATACTGAGCTGATACAGACGTTCCAAATAAAAAGCTTTACACTTGTTACAGTCTCTCTCTCCTTCAGTCAAACGTCATGGAGAATTCACTGTGCACATACGGGATTGCATCTCATTGATGCTCTGTAAGAGGAAAGACACTATTAAATGAGATAAATTCAGCTACTGACACTCAAAATACCAAAGCATTTAAATGACAGCCAGGGTGGAGTTAAAATAGCTGAGACACAAGAGTTGAGAGATGACCTCTCTTATAAGGTGTCATGATGTGCCTATTATCCATTAAACTTTGTGTGGGTATTTAATATTTTTATCACATATAAAACCATTCATTTTAATATAGTGGAGAGCAAGACTTTATTCATTGTTCACTAGCCTCATTATCCAATTGTGCATTATTATAGGGCCAGCACAGCCCCCTTTTAATGCTTCACCTGTAACGGCCTTTAAGGGTGAAAGATGCTCACCCATCCTAGTTCTCTAATACCCTCATAAAAAAAAGTCTATTTATAGCAGAGGAACAACTGCATACCAAGATGAACAAATTATTGACTCAGTATGATGAGTACACCTTTCCCAATTACATTTTCACTTCTGCATAAAGCACACACCTTTAGCTTAGGGGCGAGTGACATTTCTTCTCCACAACAGGTTCTCTGGGTGAGCTCTAGCCTCAGAGATTTGTTTCTGTCTGCCGATGGTCTTGATTTCTCTTCTCTTGTGTGAATAGCCATTGTGCACTATGGTAAATTCATTGTACGTGTGTGCAGAAAATGAACTACAGGGGATAACATCATGGAGAGAGATTGATCTGCAGTATGCAGCTGGGGCAGAAAAAGTGGAATTCAAACCATAGATAGGATAGGCACCGACTACTTGTAGGAACAGGAATTTCAACTCCCTGTTCTAAAATAATCTTTAAAATCATTGAGCATGAAGAAAAAAAAAAGAAAAGAAAAGAAAGACACATATTTTTTTCTTAAATTTCCCTAAAGAATAGCTATCTACATATAGCAAACAAGGAGAAAATACATAATTTAAACTAACAAAACTTTTGAATATTGTCTCATTCCTCTGCAGAAAAGTAAGAATTTAAGTGATGAAAAGAAAAGCCAAAACACTTATCAAGTGATTGAACAGGAATAACACAATGAAAATATAACTCAGTTTGCATAACTTTGATTTCATCATCTGTTACCAAGCTCAGCCTGACACCTGAGGTCAGATGACTTCAAGGTTGATATACTCCGAAAGGTATTTCTTGCCTTATAATTGCACAAGGGTGATGAAGAACTTACAGGAGGAAAGACATGATGGGTAGTAATTACTAGAGAATGACCAAGGCCACAGCCCTTGATCAATCACAGCCAAAAACATATCACCTATGATGATGTATGAAAATATTCAATAGGCTGACAAGCACCTTCCAAAGCTTCTGAAAACTCTATGAGCCTCTAACTCTCTTAGACTGCTTGGATGCTGGAAAGTGATCATGTACTTTCTGTCTTTGCTCCTCTGGCTGTGCATCTGCGAGACACCCATCTTGCCAGACCTTACAAAGACTTTGAAACTAGCTCATTCTAAATGGCATTTAAAGGAAATCTCTTATGTCCCAGACTTTTTCATTATATAGCACACTGATTGACTTTATTACTTCTACATTTGTTTATATTTTCACTTCTTTTTACCTCATTACGCATAACGTGCTGAGAACACCATTAATCGATAGTTGAGGTGTTTAGGTTGGGTCCAAATGAAAACGCTCCCAGATTTTGGAGGTGTCTGGCTCAAAAATTTTATTTCAAGTCCCTCTCCACTTACTCATTTTATCACATTCCAGGAGCATGCAGATACTGATAAAATCCTTACCTTGCTTGACATAAGGTGGTCCACTGATATCTGCTTTCCTGACTTCATTGGTACTCACTTTCCCTGGTAGACAAGTTCAGTGGCTTGGGGAAAATGCCTCTTTTGCAACATTTCTTTGCTGAAATTGAAAATTAAAAAAAATATATATATACACATATATATACAGTAACAAGTCACACAGGAATTTCTGAATTACAGCCTAAAATATGAAAGCCTGCCAAAAATGGTTTGCTTACAAGAGTAAAGGAGAGCAAGAGAAAGAGGCAAGAATAATAATGAGCGGTATTAAAAAAAAGAAATGCAGAGTCCTTCTCTTTTCTCCTCACAGAACTGTAGTCACAACTATTGAAGACAATTAAAGGCTTCAGTTCAGATAAAAATCCCCAAACACTAAATGCTATACACACACTCAGAGAGGATAAGAAATGATTGCTGCCTCAAGCACTTATGCTCTAAGAGGACAAGACAAAGGACAGAAGATGAAATAGAGGCACAGAGGGCTTCCTTTTGAAAGATGTTGTATTCTTTAGGTGCTGAACCAACAAAGCTCTTAAATATGCAAACTGTTTCTTTGAAGACATAGTTCAACATAACTGTTTCAGGATAAGTACGTGCTTAAGTGTTTTGGTGGACCAGAGCCAGGTTGTTTGGGACTGAGCCCAGATGTCGTCCTGTCCCTGGTTGTGTAGAAGGCTGGTAAAGGAATAATTATAGCCTGCCAATCTTATTGACTGGAGACCTAATATCTCTGCTACACTCTCTCTTGTCAGTCACTCACAGGCACATGCAGAGTGTCAGGCCCACATGTATTTTAGAACCATTCCATGTAACAAACTGAAATAGCCAGGAAATATGAAATTATGTTGCCCCAAACTCACCTTCCAGCAATATTTCTAGGCTGTTCATGTGGTAAAGCAGAGAAAAATAATCTAAATATAAATAATTTCCTTAAGAGAAGTCTGAACACTTGAAAACATTAAAGTGTTAGGTTCCACTATCCAATCTTACAAACACAGTAGTGTGGGGCAACAGGGAAGACGGCAGACAGCCAAGCTGCCCAGTGGGTGGCGTAACTTAGCGAAGAAACATTTGAAAGAGACATAAATATAGAATATATCCCACAGTTTTATTTCTTAACTCAAAACTGTTATAAATACTGTTGTATGTTTGCTTTAGCTGCACCAGCTGAGCAGTTCAAGGAATTGAGATTGCATCCAGGATGCTGCATGTATCTGGAAAAAATCATATAAAAACTACTCAAGAGATGAAGAGTCAGGGTGTCTTTGGTGAGTAGAGATTTCCTCAGCGAAGACACAGACTGCACGAATTACAGTGCCCTGACAAAACCTGCCCTTGAGAGCCTGCAACACAATTGTCCCATTACCGGGAGAACAAATATCTAAGAGCAGGGGAAAGTTACTCAGAAATGAGTTCACTATTACAGAAAAATGACTGAATTTTCACCCACTGTCACTCAGCAATCATTAATGGCCAGGGATGCAACTTGGGCTTCTCCTTGGGTTGGTCAAAAACAGCTTTCTTCTTAAATAAACTCTAAGACTCGTGCAAGACAAAATGAAGAATTCTGAGCTGCTCAGCTACATCGAACCATACATATTTTCTCCTGAGTTGTAGTTATTTTACTCTTTAAATCTGTATCTATCACAAGTTCCCAAGTAGAAAACTTCTGTATGCAATAATTACTATAAACCTACAGTGAGACTTATTAAATGGTTTCTGCTATATCATACCAAATAAAGGCTAGACAGTCTACCCCTGTGTCACTCTGTCACACTGTTCTGTCTTGGGGCACCTGTAGCTACATAAGACTTCCAGAGGAAGGGAAATATAAACAGTTGATTGCTGGAGCTGCAACACACTTTCAGAAGTTCAACTCCAACAGGAGACCACACCTCTGAAAATCTGGTGAGTAGCATTTTTATCACTTGGGAAAGCACACCCCCATGTGGAACTGGAAAAGTTTCATTTTTCAGTGTCTTCTGTGGCTACCTGATGGATTTAGTGCCCGTTCTACCTTAGCAGATTTCAGAAGTGGCACTTTCTCTTATGAAAGTAGATATTTAAAAAGAACAGTCAAAGGAGTCAAAGGACACCCAATGGCTCCTTATTACTTGAGAGAATTACATGATCACCTGAGAGAATAAAAAACTGAGCACAAATAAATAAACAGTTGATGGGAAACTTATGTATCAAGATGAAAACAGTCCTAGCATTAAGTAAGTTCACCTGAATGCTATTGCCCAT
Organism: Struthio camelus; assembly: GCF_040807025.1. Classification (NCBI taxonomy): domain Eukaryota; kingdom Metazoa; phylum Chordata; class Aves; order Struthioniformes; family Struthionidae; genus Struthio; species Struthio camelus. The sequence continues at coordinate 91,586,477 of NC_090943.1, read as the reverse complement.
ACAATTGCTAGAAGTTATCTTCTTTGTTTTTAGTTGTCTTCTTTGTTTTTGTCTACTGAATAACAATGATGGCATAGACCAGGAATAACAGACTCAGAAGTCTGAGATTCTCTCCTTTACAATTTTTCCCTAGGACATTAAAAGATCTGCATTGCTTCTAGTTTTAAGAGTGTCTTCATATAACTGAACAGTTTGTAAGAAGCATGCATCCCTTCACTTCCCTGCACACTTCAAGTTGGGATAGGAAAGGAAATGAATGAAAAGCATTGCAAGACCCACCAGCACTGAGAAAGAGGAGGTGAAATGAGTAATATAAACGCATCCCTGAAGGAAAGAACATAGTTAAAAATAAAGATGAAAAACCAGAGAAGGTATCAAAACACTCAGACATACAAGGCTGCTTGTATTAAAAATGAGAAGGAATATATCCTTGGGTTTTCATACTCGGTTTTACTTTCTCAAGTTTGCAAAAACTTCTTTCCTAATAGAAGCATGCATTCCCAAAAAGATAATGGCATTTAACATTAATAATGTGCTTTTCACCTATGGCCTTCAAGTTGCTTTACAAGACGTTGTTCTCACAGTTACTCATAGGCAGATGAATAATGCAACTTAATTAAGGTCCATCTCACTTCAGTAAAAAAGAGGAAGGAATGCTGAATGACCCATCTTGACAACACTTGTGTTCGGACTTGACTTTGAACACATTACTTCACAAGGATAAAGTGGTGCAGTTCAATTTCCTGGCACAAGCAGTTTACCAAGAAATGAGAAAGAGAGTAAATAATGATTTGTCTAGAGACAACAGACTCACAAAACTCAAATTTATGTTGTTATTTTGCTATAGCTGCTCGGGTATCTCTGCCAAGGTACCCTCTGGGCTTATGGGAGTAGTAAGTCTGGTGGTTTTGTGAGTTTAATTACATAAAACATTACAAGGTCCTTAGATAGGCACTTCTACAACTCTGTGACAAGGACTCTAGGCTTAATCAAAGGGACTTTAAATGAAAGGACCTTCTGATAAGTACTCACTCGTGACATGGTGGCAAAAAGGCTAACATGCAAGGTTCTTGACCTATGGTCCTTTGCTCTACACGAGGAAACCTTTCAATAATAACTTGCTCTAGACTTTTGACCTGCTTTTAATCACACATGTCAAAGAAACTATCAGCCTGGGATAATTTAGTTCACCAGACTCACACTGTCACTGCTAACTACGATTCCTCATGACTACCGTCCTCATGCTGCCACCCTTCTGTTGGTATTACCTGCAGACAATGCAGTGTAGTTTCAAAGGTCAAGATGCTGCAGTTTAAGCCTGCTGCCCTTGTCATTTGACCTGCTAATACAACTCCTCATTCTGAAACAACACATCTGCTCTGCCGTGCGTTACATAGATGATTAAATAGCAAGGAGCTGAGAGGTTCTGAGTACCTGTTTTTTTCTAGCAGGCAATGCTACTTTGACCTCTGTCAAAGCAGGGAGCTGTCTGAGCAGGGAAATGCCATGGTGAGGTCGTAAGGGATAACTCTTCCTTCGTTATCCATTATTTTGGCCCAGTGAGCTTAGGATGAACACGAGACTCAAATGCACCTCTCCACCAGATCTTAAGTGGCTTCCATAGACTTCAGAAAAAGTTTCAGATGCTGTCCTGAAACTCCTGAAGTAAATAAAAGAAAAGAAAAAAACTCCACTTTCCTTCAATTACACAGTACTATTGATTTTTTTTTTTAATAAGGTTTATCACTAAAGAGGTCTAGGGAAAATATCCCAAAGAACACCAACAGCATTTAGATGAGCAACATCTAAGTTAGGCTAAGTTTACTTATAAAATAAGAAAAAAAAATCAAATTGTTCACATTTATCCTGTTGAATCTGCCTTTGGAATTTTTAACAGTCCTTATCCAAGCACTGAAGAAGGTGAGAAACACTAGCCCCATTATTTAACACAAGAGATTTAGATTTTTATTGTTACTAATAAGTACAGAGGCAGAAGAGGAAAAGGTAGAGTGAAAATTTTAGTGTATAAATATTTATATTCACGAGCCAAAAATCATAGAACACTGTACTAAAAAAGGCATTAGCTGACACTGTATTTCATTGCCTAAACAGCTAGAAATTGACATCAAGCTTCCCACGGGATTAAAAGTGTGCATTGAATTTATCCATATTTAAGGCACCAGAAAGGCAGATAAAAGTTTGCAAAGCTGAGAGGGCATAAAGGGAAAAGAAAATCAGAGAAAGGTCATTGGAGGCCAGCAAGCAAGAGACTAAAGACAGCTTGCAGAACAAGAAGTTCATTTACACACAGTAATTTGAGAACAGGCACAACAGGAGACGATCCATATTATCTTTTATTTGCTGAATCTTTTTGCTTTTACTACTGCCAATTCCACCCCTGCAGTTCAGACCTGGCAGCTAAATCTCTGTTGCTTTCCAGCAGCTTTCAGAAAACAGATAAGGAATGAAGCTAGCAAAGAAATAGGTTAAAGTACCTTCTCTTTCTCTTTCACTTTGTGTTCAAGTACAGTGAGTGAATATTTCTTTACAGCATCATCTAGAGGCTTGGGAACTCTTGACAGCAGAAACTGACCTAGAAACGTCTGAGTCTATGACTACCATAAAATTCTTGTTAATGGTTTCCTAAGTTATTATATACTTTACAGCAGTATTGTGTATATCTTGGCAAAATAATGAGAGTTAGTCTGTTCATTCTTAGACCCCACAAAAGTAATACTGTCTTGATATGTGAGACTCCAGGGTGATTTGGTTTCTGCAGAGAGAAAAAGGAGGAGAGACCCCTAGCTATTACCTGCATGGCACAACCATTCTGCAGAGGACAGCCCATCAAATTTTACAGGAGAAATTATACACACAGATGGTGTTCAAAAAAAAAAAAAGCATACGGACCATTCCGCTGCCATGCATTTGTTGACAGACTTTTATTTTACATAGAAATAAATATCCGTAAGCTCTGAATGTTCCCAAGCTACTTAGAAATATTTTCCTCACTTCTGCTTTAGAGGCAGCTGCAGCATTCTATGAGGACTACAAAACCAACCTTTTTAAGCCATCAACGCCTGTGTTTGGTTCCTGTTATTTTTGTACTTCATTGACTCTGCTTTAAGGTCAGTAATTCATTCTGTACAGCTTTACACCTTAGAAAATAGCTGAAATGATATAATGAGGAGACATAACTGGAGAGCATGTACTGTGTTATATGTACCGTGTGATCACTGACTTCAATGGGAATGCTATGCATTGTCCTTGCTTTATACAAAAGTAAACTTTGAGCTTGCATCCCGCTGCCTACCATGGTGCAATACTGCAAGGCAAAACCTTGCTTAGAACTACAGAAACCTTGTCTCTTCCCTTCTACCTCAGCAGTTAGTTACCATCTGCTCCTAAAACTCCTGAACTTTACAGTCCTCCCAAGACGAAGCCCAAAATGAAAGCCAGCTTTGATCTTCTCATCAGTGTTTCCTGATGGCATGTCTCAGCTGAAGATCACTAATTTCAAGAACTCCAGTCTCGGATTCTGGCTGATGAATGGATATGAGCCTTTCTTGCTTCTTTTCCCCCAAGATTTTCCTTCTATGCTGCTACAGTCCAACCCCTTCCTTACTAGTAATGATATACCTATGGCTTTCTAGTCAAATGCTACCCATTCTGTTTGAAGTAATTCGACCCAGCCATCAAAGTGAACTGCACAAGCTGCTTTTCAATTCCTATGATCAAAGAGACCTAGACCTCCATTTCTTTCCTTGGTTTCTCCAGCACAAAGAAAAAGGAGGTTTTTCTAGAGTGCCTCTGAAATTGATACTTCCAATTTCCATCATCCTTGAGAAGGAAGTCTCTGAAAACCTCATTTTCTGAGCTAAGCTTGGGAAAAAGACCTACTGAGACCTAAACACTGTCTTGAAATACTATTGCTTCCTAGCACAGTCCTTAGCATGCATTCATCTCGAAACACAATCTGCTTTCCGGCTTTACTAATTTACTAATGCTAGGTACACCTTTATATACCCCATCCTGCTAACTTATTGATTATATTAGTAAAACAGTGGGACAGGACTGTCATTCTCTGCTTTAAAACCTCAGGTCTCTACAAAGTTACTTGAAGATATTTCCAACAGAGTTGATCCTCTGTCCTAGAGGAGGCCTGGAACTGGAGAAAATCAATAATTTTTCAAGAAGCGTCTAATTCAGTAAGACAAAAAACTGCTCAGAAACATAAAGCTTAAGCTGTTCTTTTAAACATGAGAGGCTGGACAACCAATATGTGCTATTTATCACACTTAAAAAAATCAAACAAAACAAAACAAAACCAAGCAAACCCTAAATGGCTGTCCACCTGCCTCAAAAGATATAAACAGTACAGCTCTTTTAATCAAAGCATGCAAAAGTTTCTTCATATTCCAGGTGTCTAATCATAATCCTATTAATAGTACAATTTCCAGCAGCTGTAATGAGAGAACTTTGCTTCTTTTAGCATTGCTAGAATAGACATGCAATCAACTGCAAAACAAGTTTAATTCAAAGACTAATTCTGAAAGCATATTGATACAAAGGGACCAATGCAAACACGTACTGAAATCAGTAAGAGTTTTTCAATTGACTTGCACAACTTTAAAAGAGCAAGACCTGATGTGAATTCATTAAAGGCTTTGGTCCTAAATTAGGACCAACTTCATACAACTATGGAAACCTAATGTTTTAGTTATAGAGACAAAACCTAAATTAGGCTCCATAAAGCCCAAACCTGCCCATATTGATAGAATCATAGTCCAGGTAAAATTGATTATGTCACTTTGGAGAAAAAAATGGTGTAAAATCGCACAAGTAGAGCAGAAACATTAACAAAATTATTTTCATTATGAAGTGCTTTAAAAGGCTGATTTCACTCAATTCACTGGAAATCATTTAGCCTACATTTTAAGCAGAAAAGACTCAAAACATTTTATGTGCTTCTTATAATAGAAATCGGAAAGTTAAAGAATATTGCTTTCAGAACGGTCTCTAGCGCTGATACTGCAGCAGTCAGCTGGGCAAATGTACATTGATCATTTACTTCACTTATGTGTTAAGAAGGCATAAGTAAAGATAGCAATAATAGACACCTATTAAGCTACTTCACATCTTCTTGTGCTATACATTTCTTAAGTAAATCAGCAGATTTTTGCTGCACTGTGACAGCTATAAATCTCAGAAAAGCATTTTGTGCATGGGTCAGTGCATCAGCTCTACAAGCTCAATTAGCTATACTCCTATCAAGCTGGGGAAATCTGCAATAAAAATAAAACAGCTCTAGCCCATTACATTAAAAGTAACTATAAATATTAAGTGTTTCTGTAAATGGATCCAACTTTTGAATATGTCATCTAATTTTTGAAGCCTTATTTAAGATTTAATACTTAACGGACATTGGTATGTTTTCTTGCTCCAGAATACTAACAAAACCTCATGAAGAAGTATTTAAAGAATGAATTGATGGAATATCTATTAGCAATAAAATACAGTTTTGTTCACACTCTATTTGCACTTTGTTTCTTTTAATTTTTCATTCATTCTCAAAAAGTTATTTGCTTTTAAATATGAAGCGGTCACACTCATACACTAACAGATACAATTTCAGTAATCAAATGTAGCACTTCAGATGGGATGCCTATCCTGTATATTTAGACCCAAAAAATGCTTCAGTAAGACACTTTTGATTAAAAACCTTTATTAAACTCATGCCTCAAACCTGAATAAAGTAGACATTGCTGGAAAATAAGATGAAATAGAAGATGAAAAAACAGTTGTTTCCTTCCCCCAGGTCTCCAGAAATTCCACAGCCCTGGGAATTGTTGTCTTCATGGAAATATCTTCGGAAGCAATGGCATTACTTACCAAACTATCACCAACTTCTCAGTGTGGTACCAATAATCTCAAAGAGGTAGAGGTCATTTATAGCCAAAGGCCCAAGTTATCCGAATATCCGATGGTGTAATCCCAATGACATCATATCGTTCTAAGCTTTGACCCCAGAAGTGCAAGCAAAAGCAAGAAAGCCCATCTGTTGCATCTGCTGGAATGCCTCATGAACCTAAAGGTAAGCACATGTACATTTATCCATCTGTTAACTGGAGATTTACCTGAATAAATTTGGGTACACTTTGTGTGAGGTTCAATTCTATTTTTAAAGGGCTAAATAAGGAAATCACCAGTGCTGGTAGTTATCTGTGGGCAGAGGTGCCAGAAGAGATTTTTTGGAGAGGATTTGCCCAGATAAATCTAAAGATGCTGCTCTATGCTTCACAACAGTGTGATGAAAGCCAGCTTTTGCCCGGCTGTTATGTAGCCTTCTTAGCAAAGGGGCAGAAGGGCATTGCACCATGGACAATGACTCTTCCAGCAATACATTTTCCAGACACAGATTAGCTCCCTTCCAAGCAATTCATATCTGAGTACTATTTGTATCTGTCTGCTTGGACATGCCCTTTGACTTTTTCATGTAGGTAATGCCTACCTATTTGTCTCAATCATTGTATCATGCCCATCACCGATGTATCCAAACGTATTCTGCTGAATTGGTCAGCTGTTCTATGTCATTTATGGTTCTAACCCACCAGTTTCATAGAAAGCTGCGTGATACTTAAACCGCTCCATCTTAAAGCTTCAAAACTTACTGGTACATCCCTTTAAGTCATGTTACTGAGGAGGAGCTGTTAAAGATTTTTTTCCATTTCATTTCTTCTTCTTCACTGGAAAATTTGATATTTTGTCTTCAAAGACCATGTCAATGTACTTGACTGCAAAGAAATCATTTCTATGTGAGCATTCTGGCCTGCTCTCTTTGAAAGATCTGAATGCTCATGTTTTGCATCCTTTAAATAATGAAATACATTTTTCTACCTACTTTTTAAGGTGATTGTCAATGTACTTCAAAAAAGAAAAGTGGAAAAATATATTTCATGATGTTTTTAGATCGTCTTCTTATGGGCTTGCTGAGATTGACAGCTCTGGAGAAAAAGAAAAATTCTTCATTTGAAATTAAATAGAACAACTTGGACTATCTGAAATTGTCAGGAGGCTTTTTGAAAAGATGTCCTTATACACGTAACTGCAAGTCCATCTGTTGTTTTAGTTTGTCTCTCTAATAATTCCCTGGAGTTTCACTTGGTTTGAATGTTAGAATAAATAGAAAGAAATCAAACTACGCATTCTTTAAACAAAATTTATCCAAAAGTACAGTTCTGTGCATTAACTCTTGCCAGTGCCAGCTTCATTTCAAAGTTTCACTGTTTTCATTAACATTTACTGAGCTCCTATTTAAAGTAAATGTATTCATTCCAACAGTTGCTCTGTCTTAAACAGAAATTTCTGCAGTTTGGAACTTAAAAATAATTGAGGTATGCAGTTAAACCAGATTAGCTGTATTAACCATATCATCTATTTGTATTTCTAGATGTTCTTAAATTGTCAGATTTTCACTAAACATTTTCATATAGTTGGCAACAAGAATGATATATTCCTAGTTCTGAAAAAAATATTTAAAAGAAATCTGTTTACCTGATTTCAAGTCATCCTTTTTATTTGGATAAACAAACAGTAACACTGCATATTAACAATTTTGCTAGCACTGATGCATGATTCATCTTGCTGCGTATGAACTAGTGAAATGTGAAACTTGCTACATCTTTTTCAAAGGCTTAGAAAAAATATTACCAGCCCTGCTGCAATGCTATAAACAATCAGAATCCAGTCCACTCCTAGCCCCATTTAAGGGACAGAACTCTTGCCATGGATGTGAATTATGTTTCAACAGCAATTAAACTCTAAATATATACTAATTACTTACATTATTCTGCAGATAGAGAAAGGCAAACCCATTGCTTCCAAATCATCTACAGCGTAACAATCTAAAGAGGCAGTCTGCTAAATCCTCAACTTTTCCCTCAAGCCTAAATCCTGCTATTTGAGTATAAGATTTGCATGTTCCAGGCTGCAGCAAAATCCTGATCTTTCAAGGGAATAGGAATCCATTGGAACCAATATGTCCACGACCGTTATATTTATAAGTTGTGTCTTGTATCTCCCACACTGAATATCATCTCACTCTGTTAATATAGAAATTTGGACCGGATATATTGGAATTGGTCCCTAAAGCTCCGTATTAAGACATAGCTCGCCTATTTATTCATATAATAAGATCAATTCCAGTTATTGTCACCAGGCTAGAAAAATCCTACAGATTTCAATGAAAGAGACTTTCTTTTCACTCAAAAGTCATATGGAATTTACTAAACACTTCCAGGTCTGCAATGAAAGTCTTGTGATGACTGAAAAATAATAAAATATGAAGACTGGTGACCCTTCTTTATCCAGGGCCCCCATGAGTTAATAATAAATCTCCCATTACATTTAGTTGAATTTGGACCAGCATCTCTGAGGCCTCTGCACGTGCCTGCTCAGTTTCACTTGAACACGAGCAGATGAGTGACACCAGGAAAGGGGAACATGCATTGGGAAACTCAAAATTTGGAACAGATTCTCAGGACTGCCTGTACTACTATTGTTCTCACAATCTGCTTCAGGGTCAAGCCTTCACCTGGTGTAAACTGGCATAATTTTGGTGTAAGCCTCAAATTACAAGACTGGAGAATGGAGAAAGGAGGAGGAAAAAGACTGAGGTTCTAATAAATCTCCTCTTTTTCCTAAAGAACCGCATTGCGATGGGACTTATTCAGTTTATTCTAAACACAGGGGAGAACAGACGAGCACTCCTCAATATATAATGAGCGTTTCCTATCCCAGGATATCCTTTTAGTTTCTTGAGCTCCATGAGCTTACAAACTGCCTTCCCCTCACTTCTTTGGAGGCTATAGACAAACTAACTCTCCTGTCTCCATCCGGGCTTGCTAAAGAGCTCACTTATCTGTCCTCCCACAATATCTATGGCAGGCTACCAAGTCCCACAGACAACCTTGTTCAGTAAGCAAAAGTCAAGGCCTACTATTTGAAACTGCTTTACCTAGCCCAGCTCTTTTTTTAACTGAAAGAGGTCAGGGAGCAGTCCTATGCAACAGCCCAGTTGGCACATGAGCAGTGCTGGTAACAGTTCACAAGATTGAGGCAAAGAGGGGTCACAGAAGCTGGATGTGGACGCACGGACACCAGCCTCTTCAAATGGTGCAGCTATTTGCAAAGTACCTCCTAAGGAGTATCTTAGAATAAAATGCAAGCTAGGGAGAGATTATTATTTTTGCATTATCTGCTTTTCCAAAATGCATCCAGCGGTAGGTACATCATGTCTAACTATCGACTCCTTCCTACTGAAGCCTTTCTTATTCAATGCCATTATGAGTGAAAGAAGTCATTTCATATTGTTTTTACAGTACATTGACAACCTAAGCACCTCACTCTCCAAAGGCCTTGCTCATAACTGCATTAGTTTTTCCATGCAGTATCACCATATTCCACTGATTTTGCTTAAATCAGCAGCTTATAAATGGACAGTTCCTCCAACCTCCATTATATAAAACTGTTATCAAGAATATGAACAGTAAAGTATATCAAAATGGTAGGCAATCTAACACGGCATAGTGTACTCCAGCAGAGATGTCTGAGCACAGATAGGCTTGCTTTCTGCTTTAAAGGGAACAAAACCATGCTCTAGCCTCTGCCAAATCACACCAAAAACTTAGTGCTGACATTCAAATACAAGATTTCTTCCTTCCTCCTCTACCAGCCCTTGCTAACCTGTGGACCTGCTCCATTTGCAGCTATCAAAGGAACAAGGCTTTTAAATGTAACCTGAAGTAACATGCCATTTGCCACAGTGCATAAGCAAATCTAAAGAACTAACATTCAGCTGTCCAAAAGAGATAATTAACAGCTCCCAAAGGAAAAAAAAACGCTGCAGCTTATTTGGGTTGTCACTAACATGTCTGCTCTAGGTTGCCAGAGGTTGCCAAAAAATGTCTCATTCCTTCCTGAGGAAGGAATCTGGGGAAGGCAACATGAAAAGATGAAACAGTGAGGGAAGAATCATGCTTCTTCCATTTTAAATGGCCACTCAACAATACCAGTACGGAGTTTCACAGAACTTGACTGCTTCCTTAAAAAAAAAGCGTAGGTTGCTCTTTGGCAGAGAGAAATAATCTGAGGATGTGAGAGGGGAAGGCTAAACTTAAGTTCTTTTTTCTTTTTTTCCCTGCTTCCTTTCAAAGTTGCAAATTTATTTTGTGCCCCTTATGGACTGCTGTGACTAATCCCATAGTCAATAGGCAGAGTTCTTCGAAGACCTAAAACCAGCATGGATCCTGTTAAAAACACATGCATCTCTCTCACTCTGGTAGGATCTCTGGGAGTATGCTACATTCTGCACATCCCTAAGGCAGATGAACGCTGAGATTTTAATAGTGACAACATATTAATTTTAAAAATCACTGAAGTGCTGCTGGCTGGAGAGAGCCTGGCCTAATCGTTAACACTCACACTGCCTCAGGGAAGGTTGAGGACTCTAGTTCCCCAATAATAGGTACTTTAGAAAAATAAACCCTGACTTAGAGCAAAACAAATCTCTAAGTAACTCAAACATTCTCCCAGAGATACAAAATCCCTACAGCTAGAAACATCCTTTCATCATTAGTTATGCTGCTATTAACTATGAAAATACCCTCTGAATAAGCAGCAGGTGGCAGACAGTTCTGACGGTAGAGACAAAAGCTTGCTATACATAGGCGCTATCAAGTAAATTTTCAGATGGTGCATGGACATTAAATTCCATCTTTTCCCTTATTAAAAATGTGTCTTTTTTTCTTTCATCAGCTTCATTTATCAGAAATGTTTTGCAAGACTTTCATGTACTTTTGGGACAAATTCCATGACTCTTACAGTCAGTTGCTGTGCTGATGGGGACCCAGTGAAGTGGCAAGTTATGCTGTATCATGCACAGAGAGCACTCAAAGGGAGTTTAAAAGCAAGTAAACTTTGCAAATAACATCACTGGGTTTAAACTACATACTTGACGAATTCAACTCTTTTTGTTAGATCTAATCTAAAGAGGATTTTTTTTTCTCTCCTTCCTGAAGGATTCATTTGCCCCTGCGGCTTATTACTCATCAGAAGTCTTCATTTTCTATCTGTGACATGCTGATAGTCTGTTGCTGTGGAAAGGGTTATGAAGCTGAAAACAAGCAAGCTAATTTGCATTCAGAAGTGCGTTTCGAAGTGTGGGACTTTTGTTCACACAGGAGCTCAGGACACATTTGATCAGAGAAAGACAGTGTTGTTATGGGGGAAAAAGAAGAAGGCTTACTTGTGCGAGACCTTTTGGCTTTTTTTTAACAGTGTGATTAGTATCACAGAGAGAATTGCAAAAATAAATTATTAAAACTATTTTTTTCAAACATTCCTTTCCTGGATGTTCTCCAGTTAATCTTTCTCCTTTACAGAGCTCTGGAAGAACAAGTTTCCCATTGGCCAAATATTCAACTGATGTGGCTCAGCATGGCTCCATTAACTTCGGGGTAGCTATATCACTATATCAGCAAAGGATCTGAATCTCTGCTTCAGAAAAGAAATAACGTGGCACAATAGGAAGAGAAACCTCTCTGTGCAAAAAAAGGATGATTTGAGGAAAATCAACAAGGAGTGGATTTAACAACTGCTACAGCTTCATGGCATTTACAGCACGCCAAGCATCAATCGCTAATTGACTGGAACAGGAAATAAGTGTCTGTTTATAAACAGGCCTAACAACATTCACACCTTAATTTGGGATGAAAACATCTTTTTACCTCCAAGCTGCATTTCACAATATATACAGTACTCAGCATAGGAAATTCTGCTGGGGTGAGAAAGATGACAATTCCCCCCAACACAGAAGCACATGAAGGTGCATTGCTGCTTTTCCTTTTCTTAATTGAGGAAAGAAATAAAATGTAGTTACTTTTGAAAGCTGCCTGGACAGCTGGATTACTACTCTTTGCTCTGCCACTGTTTTTTCTGCCTGATGTGGGTAAGTCATTCAGGCCCAGAATACCCAAAGATGCCTCCAGAAATCAAAGGGACAAACCCAGTAAGGGACCCCTTTCTCTCTCAAGTTAACACTCTTTGTCTACAAGATGACATGGAATAACTGCCTGGGTGTTAAAAGAGGCACCTACACAGAAGAGGGTGGCTACCCTCTGCTATACATTTGATTGGTCAATTTACAGCACCCTTCACCCTACTTCTGCTGACTTTTCCTATGTCAGCCTGTAAGACTTGTTTGGGGCCACTTACTATCCTGGGCAAGGCTGGACTCCAGAGGCACAGGCTGCCCTCTTTGCTGAGGATTTTACTGAGGGCAGATGTCACCTACCAGTTAGTTCATGAAAGATGAAGTCCAATCTGCCTTTTCTGGTGACTGCCGTTCTGAAGTATCAGGAGGAGTGTGCAGGACCTGTTAAATCAGCCTTAAGTTTTGTTGTGACTCTAGGTCATCTGCATTGTAGGTTCTTTTCTGCAGCAGTGCAGTATTAATCATCTCTATTACTTATTTATTCATTGACAAAATACTAAAAAAGTGGCGCATTTTAAAACTCAGCTGCTTGATTATTTTCTTTTCTCCTGATTTTTCTCCCTTTCTTTCATTTACTTTGTTCATTAAAACTAATATTCCTTGATGATAATATTAAAGCACAATATAGCACTAATTTTACAGCATTTTCCCCATGAATATAATAAATTAGAGCACAACAGACCTAGAACATTCTATTTTCAAGTAGTGTATTACAACACATCTTACTGAATTCATCATTATATTACTGTTACTCGTTAACAACCTACTGTTGAATTTGCTTTTTAATCTTAAACAATAATCTTTAGTTAAACTGTTAAAACTTATCTTATGAAGTCCTATAACTTGCTTCTTTGAGCATTTTGGGGGATCCTGCTGAAATACCTGTATTGCTAGGTCAGTGGCTGTATTTCCTCAGGGGTATTATTTTATGCTATGAAATACTTTGCAAAGTATGGAGGAAATAGACAATATTTCCCAGGTATTTTAAAGCTGTTGCAGTAAACTGAACATTTTGGTGTGTTAATTAAATATTGGAAAGCTGTATATTCTGGATTTTAAATTCCACTTTTGGATTTAAAGGCACACCCAAGCAAATCAAATAAATGTTACAGCTGAGAGCAAATGAATTCAAACTCAAGAGAGGAAAGTTTCCATGGCACTCCACCTTGAACCAGTACAAATTACATACCTGACAGCTGTTACTTACCATACGTGAGTTACATTGACTCCTCAACTCTGCTGCTCTAAACTGCCTCTCTTGCCTGAGTCCACACCCTGAACAGGGCTAGAACGTAAGGCACCACTTATAACCAATGTACACTGTCACAGGGCTTTGCAGGTTGTTGGAAGGCTGCATGGCATGATGCGTTTGACTGGCACATGTAAGCTGCATTAGAAAGGAGGGAACTTAAGTCTAAAAGAGGTGGCACTTTGTATCTGCTTTGTACTGGTCCCGGGCAATAGGAGCATGGCCTTCAGTGCAGTTACCTGGCAGCAAGAACACTTTTCAAAGGAGGCGCTTGGTTTTGAAGCCATTAATAAAGCAAACGGGTCTGTTCATATGAGTAACGATTTGCAGCAGTGTAAAAAACATTCGCTGCACTAAGTAAATTTTTTTTAATATAATAAATATTTTATCCCTTCTGCACGACTTATATAGTCTTGGAAACTAACTGTCATGCACTGCAATTCACAGTGGAAAGAAAAAAAAAACATCCAAGCTGAAATTAGGTGGTAAAGGGAAGATGAGTAGGCAGGGAAAACAAACCTTTGGCAGTGTCTTTTTCCTCCTCCATTCTGTTGACAATTTTCTGCTACAAATATCATAAGAATGGCAGATAAAGATTTATAATAAAATCCCAAGTGCTCATTAGACACACTAATCACCTGCTTAGTGCTTGCATCTATCTTGCCAAAGCTAAGGAAATTCATCCTCCACTGTTCAAAGTCTTAATTCTTTCACTGCCTGCAATGGCAATCCTACTATTGCATGCCCTCTCTCTAGGGCTGTGATTAAAAAGTCTATTTCCTTCCTACTGAAGTCAATGCAAGTAGGGATTTGACCTGCTGATTTTTAGACTCTTATCTCTCTGTAAGAGATATGAATGGATAATCATAAGCTAAAAGCAGGGATGCTTCCCAAATATATTTTGCTATGCTTCATCCATTTTGACAACAGTTTAACACTATTTTGTCTATTTAGTCATTACAACAAGTTGAACTATTTGCCCAAATGCTATACTTCAGTCACATTTCACTTACAACTGTTTCAACAACAATTTGGTACTATTTTTCTATTTCGTCCTGGCATCAAATGTTAAGATAATAGCTCTAATATGCTGCAAAGTTAATCTGCTCCAGCCTGCACCAATACTGTAGCTTTCCATGTACACAGTTTAACTTAAGACTACATCCACTTCCCACCTATTTGTTTCAGGCTGGCACCGAGCTGCAGAAATTAGAGAGTATTTTGCTTCTGTGTTGCTGTTGGTCATGAAGTGTGTGGGGGAAAATATATAGAAATAATATTAAAAGAAAAATGGATCAACAGATAAATTTTAAAAATACTTTCTTCCCTTATTTTAAAACCAGTTTTCCAACAACAAATCAAAATCTTGTTTGTATTAAGAAAGAAAAAGGCAAAATGAAATGCATAGTCTTTTCTGAAACATTTGATTCCTCCTTTTGGCTGAACCTATTTGCTGAATTTGACCTGAACTCATGGAGTTTTGATCACCTTGAAACAACATTTTCAATAAATAAATAAATAATCTATAATTCCTAAGAGTACTTGCATAAACTTGTAAAAGTGAGTTCCAAGTTGCTGGTCTTTTAGAAAGAAAAGGGTAGTGAGTAGAACCCAGAAAATTTCAGCTTTATATATTGCTTCTGTGAAACCTATACAGTAAAACTACAAATGGTTCTGATGCCTTCCTTTCTTAAAGGATATTGACAAATTGAAGGGCTTGTAAAAAGAAGCCAGACAAATGAGTTTAAGTTTTGATAAAGTGCCTTACATGGAGAAATATAAAGATTCCAATCTGTTTAGCTTATCAGATAGAAGATTGAAAGGTAGCTTGATTGCAGTATACAAATATCTTAAACAAGGAAAAATACTGGGTTGTACAAAGCTCTTTAAGCTAGCAGGAAAAGGAATAACAAAAATCAAGAGCTGGACACTAAGAACAGATGAATTCAAATTAAAAGCAAGTCTGGAAAATAATAAGGATGAGTATAGAAAAAAGTAGTAAAAGAAGAGATGGATTCTCCATTGCTTTATAACTTCCTATCAAAATTGGATGCTCTTTCAGAAAATCAGCTTTAGCTAAGACAAGTAGTTTAAACTCCAGCAAATTATCAGGGTCAGTACTGAGGTAACCAACTGAAAGTTAAAGAACAGGAAATTCAGGAAATAAGACTGCGAGAAAGTTTGCTCATTTTCAACTCATGAAACAGATCTCATTGGTAAAGCAGAAAGCAGCACCAGACTGGAAAAGCTTGCTGAGGGCATTTGTGCCAGCGTGGCAAAGGTAGTGACAGAGACCAGGAAAGCAACAGGGCAGCTTACAGAGTGTTGTGCTGCAGCTTGCTCCAGGATCCTTGATCTGAGGGTCTCTTGGCCTCAACTTCTATAGAAGACAGGCCAAAATACTGTTAATTTGTGAAGGCAGTGCAGAACGGCTTTGGTTGTAATAAAAATGTTTAATAATGACAACATTCAGCACATAAAATGATTTTCCTCAGCAACTCTGTGGACACTTCAAGGTTAAGTGCTTCATGAAATGGCACTTAAATTCAGAAAGTTATTTTTGGCTTTAGCTCCTTCAGAAATGCCAGGTATCCTAAGTGAAAGCCTCTCCAGCGGATTATAGGCACGATCAATGAGTAAATATGTAAATAGATAGGCATTTTGAAATACTTTTCCTTTATTGTCACCTCTTCCCCTCCAACTCCAACAACCAAAAAAGCATCAGCATCAGCCATGTGATCTACTGTGTGCAAGTTTTTGTGCATCTTACTCCCAGAGAAGAACATCAAGCCTGGTAGATAAGAGATCACATATCTTTTAAAGGGATAGAGGCTGGAGTGAAACAGGAGTAGTAAGACAAACAGGATCCTTTTGCAGTGTACACCATGCGAGTAAAATCTTTCAAAGATCACTTATACATCTGGCATCAGATGGACCAGAGGAAGTGTAGACATCGAAGGAAAGGTTACTAACCTCTCTGCACCAGTCTTTGTCATAGAATCTGGCTGGGTTCATCTCTGCAGAACCTTAGCTTTTACACACGCAAACACACACACACGCACACGCGCGCGCACACACACACACACACACACACACAGAAATAGCACATCCATTTAGAGAAAAATTATTTCAGTATCAAGAATGAATTATTGACACAAAGATGTTATTAAAAAAAGGAATTTGATTAGATCAAAAATAAGATGCAAATAGTCTGAATGATGTGGCATCCAAATGAAGACTCTTAACACTGTAACACTGCAATAAGTAAACTGATAATCAGTTTATACCGGAATATACTAGTTAGTTGATGAACTAGAGAATTGACTAAAATTGTATTAATCTTTTCAGAAGTAAAGAACCCTACAGCACTTTAAAAGAAACCTCAAATGCTGTACTTGTGAAACCTTTACTCTGATGAGAATGTTGTTATTCTCAGACTATCAGCGTATCTTTCATGCTTAAGGTGTTTTCAGTCTAGCCTGGATGCATACAGGCCCAAGGAAAAACAGACAATTACATCTTCTAAACACAGTTACGTAGTTATGGGGTCAGTCTAAAGGCATACATATCCTCTAGCAATGACTGTATGCATAAGACTATTTTTTTGACCAAATAGGTCTCTGCACATGACAGAAAAAGCAAGAAAAGGGCAGACAACATCCATCCACTACATCCCTGCTTATATTCTTTCAGCAGATCTTTTAGGATGTCTGGTGGTAAAAGCTATCAAGGTAGTTGAGAGTAAGAGATCAGAGGAGGAAGATCATAATTCCCATTACTTCAGAAACTAGAGACACAAGATTATTAGACACTAGATTAATGACACCTATTAGAAAGGGTCTCATTGGTGATGACATAGAGACTAGTCTGAAAAAGCTTAAGAAGATGATTGATATATATGGAACTGTTCCATTCTTGAAGATGTGATTTTTTGTTATTAGCTCTGGGTATTGGTATTTTTCCTAGCGTTTTCTAAGACAGGAAAAATGAAAGCCGACCGCAAAAATAGTAAAATGGCAAAAAGGGCTTCTCTTCTCTCTCCTAACAAAGCTCAGGAGAGATGCAGTAGAAAAAAACTCTACACCTTCTGGAAATATGAAAATAAACAAAAATCATACCTTCTATACACTTCGACTTGGAAAGCAACGCTGCTATTCATGCCAAAACAATCAGAACTAGTTTACTAGCATTCAAAACAAAATTTTTTTTTTAATTTTAATGAAAAGGAAGTTTTCAGATATTCTTCAAAGCCCATATCTGTTGTTAAAAATTGATGACAAAAATGCATATATTTATTACCACTATGAAAAGCCTCATTCCATCATTTGTGAGATCTTTTAAATATTATTTTCACCATAATATAGCTTTCTCTGCCTCTCCTCCAAAAAAGGAAGAATATTTCTAACAATAAGTAAGTCGCAACAGGTCAGATCTACTAAAAATATATATTCTGGCTCTTCTTCAAGATTAGAGAAAAACTTTCAAATATATACAAATACACACACACATACACATGTACATACACATGCATATATGTGTATATATATATCATTCATATGATATACAGATTATAAAATGTGTATATAATATAAACTTCTATAAATACAATATATACCATACATACACACATATGTATAAATGAAGAAACTACTCATCACTCTTTTGCTTTACTTGCAAGCCCTTCAATGTGCTAAAGGTATCATAAGCTGTTGAGGCCACCCTTAATGTTAGCTATGTATCATACCAGCTTTAGAAAATTACTTAAGCATGTGCCTAAACGCATTTATAGAATCAGAATGTCATGAAGAGATAAAACAGTTCTCTACTCATGGAAACATGTTGATTTACTGCAGCTGAAGATCTGACCCATTGACCAGGCTCTCCTTCATCCTTGTATAGCATGTAGTAACACGCCTAGTGTTTACTTCTCTCAAGCAGAGTTGATTGTTTCACATGCCCTGCTTCATTAAATGCATTGCAGACATATCTAGTATCTAAATGATACAGTATTTTCTGTAGCCAGCTCAGACCCATGCTTACCTCTGTATTCTTTTTCCCTTCCTTATACTTAGTCCTTGATGGAAGTTTCATGTTTGCTAATCAGCTATTAGAACTCCTCCTCCCATTGAAAGAGGAGCAGCAAAGTGTCTTCAAAAGATGACAACATGCGAACAATAAAGCAAAACTTTTTTCAACATGCAGTGCATTTCCTGTAGAAGCCGCAGGCACTGCACTTGCATTTTCATTTCTTACTAGTGGCTATACAAAGCCAGTTACTATTTTACTGGAGTTTTTAAAATGCAAATTCAATAGAAACTGTTAATTTTGTAGAAAGAAAAGAAATCTTTGCTTTTAAGCCACATTTTGGAGGAACTTGATTTTGATAACTTTGTTTTATTTTTTTCCTACAGGTTTTAGGCAAACTATTTTTTCAGCTTACTGCTTGATTTATCTAAGGTGTGACAACATCATTTCTGGCCAGTGTTATTGAAAAAGGATTTTATAGAGGAACTGGATTAGTCCCAGAGCTTTCCCAATTTTGGCAGTTCCATCTCATATCCACTTAAATTACACTGCCAGGGCGTTAAAGCAAAAAAAACCCCAAAAAACCTATATTCCTGGTGCAATGCGCACATGCAACCCATTGTGTATAACCGCTGCCACAGCAGCAAGAAAGTACATTTCTCCCACATGGAGCTTATGACTGACACATAAGTTGTTTTTGTGACATATCTAATACTTCCCATAACAGCTGGATTTGAAAATTCATAGAGAGAGAGAGAGACTAGTTTTCCACTAAGGACTTTGATATTGTTGCTTACACTGCCAGTGAAATCAAAAACTAGTAATGAAAAAATAGATTAGCTGAAGATAAAATCATCGTAATTTGCACCATCTTTAAGTCTGATATAATGCCCTTAACATAGCCATTTTCTCTCTCCTTCGCACAGCTGCATATTGTAAACAGAGTCAGCACCGAGATGTGGAGTAACAGAAACTACAGAAATGCTGTCATGTGTGGGTTACAGGCTCCTGTACACCAATTGCAACATCTCCATGCCTATGAGTGTTCTAGTCTGACCCTTGTGCAACGGATGTTAAGGGTAGCCTGGAAAGAATTTACAAATGTTTTAATCCTTATAATCATTTTTATATCTATCTATGAAGTCAGTGCACAAAACTCAAAGCTTTCCTGATAAGGTCTAGGTATTTTTCAGATTCTTCAAATGGTGTTTTTTATTTTATTTTTTCAGCATGAGATTATACAAATCATCTACAGTATATACCCTACATCTACTACTCCTAAAAAAGATCAAAAATTAGCAGGACCTAATAAATGTTATGCATGACTTACTATTGACACTGACTATCTAAAGGAAAACAACTATTGTAATCAATTCTCCTTAGAAAAACATCTCTAAGTTAGTGTTGCATGAAATAAGACTTGCTCATATTGAACTAGATAGTGCTGTGAGAAATATTCCCCTTAATTCAAACACATGCCAGTTTCAGAGTCTTAGATTTTCCAAAAATATTACAGCTTCAGCATGGAATTTTGAACATTAAAAAATTCAAAGCTGTAACCTAACTTATTATTTGATTTCCATTTGATAATGTGGAGAAGCTGGAACACAGGCAAACAATTGATTTCTCTTAAGTTGATATTTTACCTCTGTTTGAATACTACGAATTGTGAAAAAGAGGCAAACATCTCAGGACATGAATTCAGTTTGACCTCTTGCATTGAGCATCACTGTAGCTATTCAAATGATTAAAGTTATAAATGAGCTTAAACACTTCACTGAATCAGGGCTTTAACACTTTAAAATACCAAGATCCAATTAGGTAGTACCAGTACGATCATGATGAAGGGAGGAAGGTATTTTTCTGGACCATTGTTTTCATCGCACATAATTGGATAACAATTCCATCATGTGGCTCTACCTGGTGAACTTATGTATGTATATAAGTATATGAGTAAGTAGAGGAACATAAATTCAGTTCATCAGAATTTGTAGCACCTTTGCAAAAATTAAAATAAAAAAAAAAGAACCAACTTCAATAAAATTATGTCAACTGGTCAATTGGCTTCAGATCAATCTCCTGGCTGGGAGAAATTAAGACAACCACAGAATTGTCCCAGGAAAAATAACCAGTCTTCTGAAATTATGTGCAAGTTCTCAATAAATCTAGGACCATCATTCATAATAAAACAGCCAGCAAAAGCCCATGACATTACACTAAACCCATTCCTTGTAGTTCAAGTAATATTTGCTGTAACTATTATTGACAAAATAGAGCTGGTAAATATGTGGTGTTTCATATTGAGAGGGTTAGTGCTATTTTTCATTTAAGATATGTTTTCCTGTGAAAACTGAGAAAAGAATTCTACTAAGTCTGAAAGACAGGCAGGCAGAGAAATTCCATCCATAAAAACCTGCTTAGCAGGAAGAACTCTCTCTAAACAAACAATAACTCAGTACTGCAAATGACATAAAAAAGGGCAACAGCCATAAAGCAGCTTGGAAGGTACAGACTGGACAATAGGAGAAACTATTCCACCATGAGGGTAGTAAGCACTTGCATAGGTTATTCTAGTAGACAAGCATTTTTTTTAAATGATGAGCTGTGGAATATCCTAGGCTCATAACTCAGCTGAATTCATTGATCCCAACTCTGCTTTAATTTAAGTGAATTTTACGCAAGTTTTACGCTCTGAAGCCTAGAATGTTGCTGACTTTGATTAGGACAAATACAAGTGAAATCATAATCCTTTAGACAGATCTTCCATCAATTTTAATTTACCTAAAAACAAAACCACTTATCATTCTAGGAATTACTACCATGTTTAAGGCTAAGACAGAGCTATATATATGTGACAACTTTCTATACACAACTGTAGAATGCCATTCTCAATATCAGTTGTTGATTTCATTCATCCATATTTACCCAAATATGACCAAAGCAGTCTTCCACTTTTTTTTTTTTTATTTTCTTCAGAAAATCAGAAATGTTACCTAATTAAAGGATTCATCCTGGACTCAACTTATATATCATTTGCTCAGGCCAGTAAGAATTTTGTCCATGGAAGTAGACTGCATAACACAACTAGTTTCAATCGTTTTTGTGGATCAGGAGGAGCTCTGCTTTCACACCCTCAAAACAGGATTAGTTACCAATGTTTATACAAGGTAAGCAGCTGCACTCTCTGCATGTGGGGGAAACTGCCTCATTTAGAGGCTTTGACATAGGTCATGATGGAAGCAGATCATGTAGTAATCTTTCAGATAAGATGCTATGATGCCCAAAGTTTTAAAATATTTTCATTAAATACACGAATGAGGGTCAAGTGGCTAAAGTACAGAACTACTTAAAGTAATTTTGGAACTGCTGGCATGTATTTTTGGTCCTAGGGAGGGTGGCTGAGGTACAGGAAGACTAGATGAAGGGAAATGAGATAACTGTCCTTAAGAAGGGGAGAAAAGAAATGGTGAATCAAATTTGATTTCAAGTTTCATCCAAATACGCGGACAAACACATTTAAAATCACCTGGAAGGTAACGCAGGGAGATGAAAAACAGACTACGGATTTATTGTAAGCAAATCAGACCAAACCAACTCATTTTACGTCTCTGACAGAAAAATAGCTTTTGTGGCTAGGTGAGGGGCTCTATTACACATTTTAGCTTTAATAAGGATTTACCTAAAATGGCATTTTCATAGGCCACCTCATTAAGCATAAAGAGGTCTAGAAGAACACACTAAAACTGAAAAGTTGGTTTCAAAATCATTCTTGAAGTAGTTATCAACAACTCGATGTTAACATTGAAAGCATCATTGGATGTGGTTTCAGAGCATCCTTCTTAGTTATAGTATTAATCTATACTTTCAATAATAGCTGGAGGACTGAATATAGCATATGTTTATTAAATATTATTCATGATGCCAGACTAGGAGTGATACTGAGCACAGTGCAGAGTCCAGAATTCAAAAAGATCCTGGCAAATTGGAGGTAGGATTTTGAAGGTTTGGGGAGATTATGATTTAACCAGGGTAAGTGGAAATCAATTGCAACAGATTTAGGACAAGATTATTACAACAGAAATATAACAATCACAAGCTGCCTATCAGCCAACAGTATCACGCTATTGCAATACTGTATAAAGACCATAGATACTGGGAGGATTTTACTGGGTGTAAATAGGCATAGAGCCTGCAAGACATACAACACAACCCTTCAGTCTTATCCAGCATTGGAATAGCCTCAAAATATTGTGTCTACGCATGTACTTCAATAAAAGTTATAAATAATTGGAGTCCAGAGGAGATTAGTGGGAAGAATCAGAGATGTAAGAATATGAATTAAATGGCAGGTTAAACAAACTGAACAAAATGGCAGGTTTCAGTCTACTGAAATAAAGCTGGAGTGAAGAAATGGTTAAATAATACTGTTAAAATATGTAAAAAAACCTACTGTCTTCTTTTTTTACAGTCTTTTCCCCATGTTCACGAACATTAAAGCAGGAAATAACAGGCCTGAAGAGAGTCATGGGAGTTTCAGAATAGGCTGTAGAAAGGTAAGACGCTGAAGTGCAAGAGGTGCCTGCAGAAGCTGTGGAGTCTCCATTACTAGGAAGCATTTTAGGGCGGAACAGACAAGCATCCCTCACGATTGACATAGCTATGGCTGATCCTGACTTGGAGTAGGAAGATGAACTTAATGACCTGTTCGGATCCTTTCTAGTCATGTGATGACACAAGCAATCAAATATAGTTCAAAAGACACCCAAGGAATAGCGGGCAAAACTAGAGTTCTCAAGAAATTGCTCTGAGAAAACTGGCTGTGCCAAACACAAGGTTACTTTCGATGTCATGGTAGTCAGGTTATATTCAGACATTCACAGGGATGAATGGTTAGGCATTCACCATTAGGGCACAGGGAATTGAACTCATGGAGAAATAGAATGCCAAAAAAAACAATTTAGGAAGAAAGAAAATAAATGTATTGCAATAGAAAAAGTGTCCAATACAGGGTTAAAATAGTTCAAGTCCATTATTTCATATGAAGTTTAAACTCATAGGAAGGACAGAGGACTGAAACAACTAAAAAGCCTATCTAAAGGGGAAATGAGAACTCAGGTACCTACCAAATGGATCAGCTCTGTTTTAGGATGCCCGCAATGGTCTTCTCAAGAGAAACTGGCTGGATTCATTGTTCTCCTTGTACCTTGCCTGAGCAATTAAGGTTCCACTGTCCATTGTATAAGATAAGAATCTCATATATGTACCCAAAGTAAATGGGGAAGGGGATGTTTTCCTCTTGCTGCTGAGATGAGTCTAGGAGAAATGGCTGATATGAACTCTTATCCATCATTTGACGGGGCAGCAGAGGCCCACTACATAATTTTGAAAAAAAAAAAATCCAAACAGCACTCCAGCTGGCTAGGAGCATTCTTTTCCTTACACTGCAGTTTAAACTGTGATTGGTAATAGTTTCATTAGAAAATAACTAATTTCTGATGACACTGAAAAATATTAAGATTTACCTAGATGAGATTCTGATCTGGAGAAGCAAAAGAAAAACATGATCAGGTATCCTGGATAGTCCAAGCAGGAGTGAGTGTATGCAAAGCAGGTAAGAACAAAACATGCTAAGTAAAAAAGGTGATGGGCATACAAGATACTATTTGCTTGTAACAGAAATGATATAACAGCGAGAGCCAATAACTAAGCAAAAAGGTACAACAATTTTGAGGTCAGTGCTAGACATATGTGGCCTAACAAGAGCATGCAGGCATAAGGAAGCAGTGAAGAGGTTCCTTTGAATGCAAACTCAGTTTGGTAACTTAGCTTCTAATGCAGCAACTTAACCCAGTACCCAGGGTGTGTTACACCCAGTGTCCCATGGACAAGGCATGCAAATCTTTAGATCTCATTCAGTTTCTCACACTCTAAGAGTTTCTCAAACAGTCCAGAGATGCCGGAAACACAGACAATAAATTGTCTATGGATGCCTCCACAGAAGTTAGTATCCAATGCACAGGCCTTTACAGCAGCACAGCTAGAAGTGGAGACCAATGTCTTCTCTTTCTATTTAGTATCTGCAATGTATAAGTGTTGATGTGTGCAAAAAGGAAAAGCCTCTTTGGCCTTAGTCTGCAAGTGTAAAAGGTTTATTTATGGGAGGCCAGTGTTAGATGAAATTGACCATAAACTTCTTATTGCTGTTGCCAAAAAAGGTCTGACAAACACTCCCGCCAAGAACAGAGAGGGCTTTTTTCAGTTACAAATGTAGGGTTTGCAAACTGAATGCAAACTTGGAAAGATCTGTGGAAGGAGGCTTACCCTCCAGAGCATGTCGGCAAAAAAAAAGTTGCAGAGCAAAATCCAGAACTAATTTAAATACATGTCACTCTGAGGAAAAGAAACGTGTACACATCAACCACCACCTGTCCAATCTCAGACAAAATACAAATGGCAATTATCAAAGCTACAGCTAAGGATGCAGAGAATAATAAAGGCTGTGATCACAGCCCCAGTATCACTTTGAAGGACAGCAGGTGGCAGTAAATGAGGTTTTATTTAAGGTCACAAGATGGTAATTCCTAAAGGGATGACGTTTAAAGACCTACAGGAGCATAAGAAGTTTCTTCTTCACTGAGGTAGACTAAAAGCTCCATTAGACTGTGCCTAACAATGATCACTAGTACACGCTTGAGAGAGAGCTCTGCTTTGACGTTTTGTCAGATCTACCAGAAATCAATAGTTTAGGGACCTGAAAAGATAGAGGCTGTGACTGAACCATATTTGATACTAGTTAATGATTCTATTTGCCATTACTTCAATCATATCCTTTCTTACATTATTTGTATTTTTCAACTTACTTTACAGGTTGAGTTTTGCCTTTTTTTCTTGTTTTGAACTTGATAATTTCAAGCCTGATAATTTCATTTAGCACCCCAACCCTCTGTATTGTGAAGGAGAGTGAATAATCATCCTCACATAACACCTTATCAGCTTTCAACATACCATGTCTTATCATGTTTCTCCTTAGTCATACCTCTTTCTGATAAAGTGTAACAACCTATTCAATCCCCCATAAGAAGGAAGCCATCTCACACACCTCTGATCATCTTTGCTCTTCTTTGCCTTTTTTATCCAATTATCTTCTTTCTGAGGTGGGATAACAAGAATGCTATATTATATTCAAGACATGAAAAAACTTCCTTATTTATATGCCACTTTCAGTTCTGCTCACTGTTCCTTTACTAATATTTCCTCACATTCCATATGCTTTTTATGACTACAGTTCAGCATTGACCAGCTCACATTTCTGAAAGATAACACCTCATTCAGGTGCCATCACTGAGGACGCAAAATTACTTTGCATTTACTCATTTACATTGTAAGAAAGTCATTTTTAAATTCAACAACAACAAAAAAATCTGAAACAAAACAGAAGACAGATAAGAAGAAAGGACAGTCTGTCTCCCTTGATAGCAAAAAATACTACCATGGCCTAAAAGATGAATAGTTGAGCAAGTTTTATGCCTTACCTTCTGTACAAAATAACTAAACAAAACAAATACCATTGAAATAGTGTGGTTACTGCAAAATCAAAGATCCCTGCAACAAAGCAGATGTATATTTTGGGCTGAAAACAATCCCAGCTCAAAAATAAACCAGCACTTAGATCATTATTTGCATTCTCCCAAGACAACCTTACCAGAAAATGCTATGTCTAAATGAATATTTGGTCATATAAAATCCATTTTCTGTAGACACCGCAGTGTTTGACAACGGCTGCTGGATTAATGGGAGATGGTGAGAACTCAGACCTGTGTAGGGCTCCTTGGTTCAGGTTTATCACTGAACATAGTCTGCTGCAGAGTCTTAACACAGCATGTACAGGCTTGTTGCATAGCTTATTCACAGAGTTCGTAATTTTAGGTTATTCTGCTTCTAAGGACTCTGTATTTGAGTGGCTTTTTAATGTTCTGTTTTCTTATCATACATTTAGAAGGTTTAATTTTTCATCATTCTTATGTTTCCCTTCACCCCCAAGCTAACAATAATCCAAACTCTTTTCTGTAGGCAGAAGAATGAAAAAGATAATGCATAGAATGTCACCCCCTTAGAATTCTAGTGCCTATAGTTAGAGACAAAAAGAAAAGATATGAGACTCATTTTCAGACCTCAAAAATAGAGCTATAGGTCATCTAAAAGCTGATAGATTAAAGAAGGTTAAAAGGAAACATGAACCAAAGGTCTGCTTGTGTGAGAAGACTGGTCAGGTACCAGCTGTAATGAATATTTTGACTTATAGTTTGTGGAGTCCTTGTTATAATATGGGTAAATCCAACTCTCAGGTTTCATTCTGATGTTTAATACAAATCCCACCTCTTCAGCTTATTGGCAATTCTCACACAGCAGATCCCACATCAGAGCGTAAAAGAGACTTTGCATCCTGTGGGCACTGCAAAAATCTCCTGGCTGTGAATTCATGATTCGCAGAACCAACAAGGGAAGAGAGTGCAATGTTCTCATCTCCTCCAGGAGTCAGCCTCTTGCAGATTCAGGGCATCAAGAAAGGACCTTCCTGAGGCACAACTGTGGCACAGCAGCTGCATGAAAATATAATTTCAGCAAAAGATACAAAATTGCTGAAGAGTTTAGAGACACATAATAGCTTTGCAAATTTTCAAAATGAGTAAGAAATGTTTTTCTGTACCTCCCACACAGTGTTTTGTAAATGGATTGTTGAGCGTCCTTGAATTCTGCATTATGCATAGGTTAAATAGAATCCTCCCATGGAAAAGACAGAGACAGTCTAGCAACTACAGAAGAAGGTAATAATACGAAAAACCTGCACATAATGATCATATTGATAACTCTAAGAGAAACAGGAGAAGAATAAGACTAGATAATGCCTATGTTAGATATGAAATCATCTTTCTATTGTAAGTATTAAAATAACTGGTTAAGTTGTTGTGTATCAAGAATATATAAATAAAATAAACTTCTCTTTAGTTCCACACAGCTTTTAAATTCATTTTTTTTGAGCATATATTTTGGCCTATTTACTTGCCCAAGTTTTTTTTCTGACTTCATGAGTCTAACACATTCAAGACTCGGGTGCTAAAAAGTTAGTTGGTACAGTAACATTATTTATCTGTCACACAGGTCTCTAGATGGAGAAATCAATAACTTTTTAAAATATTATTATATTGTAAAATAGAGTGCATACGGTTGTGTAATTCATTAAATGTTACTAACATGCTTAAGCTGTAACCACAGCACACAGTATACACATTTCTCTTTATCTGTAGCATGTTTTTTAATTGGCCCTCACTAATTTTCAGCTACCCTAATATACCAGAAAAGGAGGCATTTGTCAGAATTGATCACTGTTAGAGGAAATATTCAGAAACAGTTGTAAAAAAGACCCTAAACCTTCACACAAGCTAATAAATGCCTGATTTACACCAAGCTAACTGAAGAGCATAGCCTCTGAAACTGCTGTGTGCTAACAGCTGGCAGGTAAATGACTTCCTAATCTGATTTAATCTATTTCTCTGAGCATTTATCCCCCTGGTACCACGGCACCTCAGGGATTACTTATCAATATATAACTGCTAATCAAAGCAATTGTTCAATATATGAGATAGGTATAGCTAACACAGTAATCTCTTGAACATTTAGGAATAAATAACCTTTTCATAAGGTAATAACAGTGACCTTTAAGCACAGCTGCCTATTAAAGATGTCCTCTAAAATTATTTAAGCATTTTTGACAACACAACATGCTTAAAATATTTAAGCAGTTTTGACAACATGACACTCTTAAAATATTCTCTAACCCATCCGTAAGGTTTACAATATTGGAAAAATACCTGCTTTATGGCTGCATTTTAATCAAATTAATCTTGATAACTTATGTTACGTCTTTTGCCCAGTTTGGATGCCATCTGAAGGTGAAATTTCTGGTGAATTTTAAACCATCTTTAGATGGTTTCACACCTTTTTTAATATTGCCATTTTCAACACTAAATTATAATACGAATGATACAACAAGATAGTTTTTTGTCTAAATGCTGATCTTATTTTCCGTGATCATAGTATGGAGGGAAAGACATTCAAAAGACAGTTAAAGTCACCACTGAAATCCAAGCTCAGGACTTTTATTTTTATTCAAACTTAACAATTTAGTTATTCTACAGCCTCTCAACATTGAGGTACACAGCAAAGACAATCACTGTTGTGCATTTTATTTTACTTTTAAGCCCTACATTCATAGCCCAATTTACTAATAGCATTATCACAAGTTTGACATTTTGACAATTCTTACTTGGCTACAGTTAGGCTGTCAGTTTCTGGTGCATGTGGATGCACCATTTTACTCTTTGCAGTAAAGTATCCACTTTACTTTTCTTTTGTCAGACTATATTAAAAATGTCAATAACAAAGCATGAAAGGAAAAAAAAAAGTGCCAGAAGAAATAAAAAGCCTTCCCACAGAATATTTGAAATTTCCACTTATGGCAAAACAAAGTAGATAGAAGAATAAGACTGTAAATTGTACTCTGCTTTTAGGCAAAATTATGATAGACAGCAAAAAAATGATTGTTCACCAACATGTAATTTAAGAGTAGCCTGTGTACAATTTTCCTCATTATCTTGGCAGATAGAGCTGTAATAAGCATGCAATTAGTAATATTAGTGGGATACACTTTTTCTTTCAAGAGTTTGGTCATAGTATATTTGCTCAGGATTATGTTCAATAATTTTCCAGTGCGTTTCGGCAATTATGCAATATGGCATGTTAAGGATTCACTCAAATAAGCAATTACTATTTAAAAGAACATTTTTTTTGAAGGTAGTAGACTGTTATCCCTTTTCGTAACAATAGTGAAGAGGAAATATAATTTGAAAAAATGCCACATAGTCACATCAAGTGTTTGTGTGATTCCAAAATCACTACTAGCTCACACAAGCTGCCCATGTTGTTTTTTGATGTGTGATGCTTCTGATCCCTTAGTCAGAGCCTGATGCACTGCCCTTTGTGTACTGTTAATCAGCACCTCAGACGAGTGTGATGTGGATTCAAAGCGTTACCTTTCCCTGAGGGATTCTGCATTGGCGTAAGCGACTGCTCAGATCACCCATTAGGGCCTTATACATAAGGCACTGGACACCTTCAGCGTCTGCTCATTTCACTGGAAGCTGAGAGAGATGCTCATGAGTCTGCGCAATGCTTCACCGTACTTAAGAGATCTGCCTTATTTTTTGTCTGGTCATAGCTAACTGTATATTAAAATAGCAGGAGTCTCACAGCATCCTCCTGAAACTGTCCAGGAAACTTGGTTGTCACTCTCTAAAGTCTCCCAGGATGAACCCACCTACATTGGGTTATCTTCACATTTCAGCAGAGAACAGGAACCAAAATAACATCCTGGACACCTCCCATACTTTCATGATACTGGTATGTTTCCTAGCTTACAGGCCTATAAGCAACCAGTACAAACCAAGTGCCCAAGTACTGAGTGGGTTTTGGTGGCTCCAACAGAGCAGCTACAGCCTTTGATTGAGATTCTCATCCTGCATAGGTATAACATAAAAGACAAGACATTTCAGTACATTTTCATCAGGGAAAAATAAATACCTTAGGAAACGTAAGGCAACTCATCTCTTTCTCATTATGTGTTCATTTCTTAATTTGCAAGGGATGATTTTTGTCTTCTTTGTAAAGCCTTGTTGAACAGGATTTGCACAGGTATAAATGAGGGCAAGATGTGTCCAAATATTTTAGGTTTTAAAATTATAAAAAGCAATTACTACTAGATTGCTGTGAACCTTCATTTTCCATAATATCCAATTTATCATCTGTTTTAAGAGAGTTTTTGTACTTTCAGTCTAAGTACTCAACACTGCTTCTCAGCCAGAAAACTAGAAATGTGTCGTTTTCATTTTGGAGGGAGATTCTGAACTCTTTCAATATATGCACAACTTTGTAAAGACAAGGAGAAATAGAGATGTACATTCCATTTAACACTGTACACCTTCTGTTTTCCTACTCGCTTTTCACTTACTTTTTTTGCTTACTTAAGGTTGATAATAAAAGCCTCGGAAGATGCAGATCTGTTGCGACAAGTATTCCCTGCTCCTTCCACGCTCCTGGCCTTTGGCAGAATGTCAGGTTCTGAAGCACATCACCACTGCCTAATGGATAAAAAAACACCATGTTAGATGGAAGAACTGGTAAAAGGGACAACAGTGAGGAAAGATGACTAAGAATTTGATAAATTTTAAGCAAATATTCCCATCTGAAAACTTTTCTAAACCAGTTCTTAAGTTTTGCCAATCTAATGAACTCTGCTTAGAGCAGAAATGTTTCTGGCAAGAATACCAATATGTTGACGATTATTTATGGTAAAAGCCTTTTATACTACCTTAGAAGCACAAAAGAGGCCTAAAATATTCACAAAAGGCGATCACTCCTACCTTAAAAGATCTTAATGAGGAAACTGAACACTAGTATGAAGTCTGTTTTTAGCTCCTTCCTTAAAGGATATAGCAGAAGCTTCACTGGAAAATATTACAATATTGATTACTAATCCTGAGGACTCTGGAAAACAGAGCACCCCATCCTTCCTCCTCTCTTGTGTTCTCTCACTGAAGTTTTAGACTTTCATCTAAGCTGCTACTAGTGCAAGGTTCAGTTTCAGCTAATATCCCTGTCCCTTACTTTATGTTCTGCTCCTTAAGCCTCCCTTGCAATCCTCCTAATCCTCTGCTTACACAGACACTAATAAATTCACTAACTTCATCTGGCTAGAAAATAATTTGGGGACTAGAGGAAGAAGTGGAAGAGCCTTTTTTTTTTTTTACCCAACAGCCCAGAGATCAGGGAACTCATCAAGGGGCTTCAGGTTACATTCCATATCCTCTAGACATAGCCCTAACTTCTTCCATCAGAGTATTCTGGAGGGGTTGCTCAATCCACAGATAAGCATTGTAGCCAAAGTGGAGAAACCATGAAGGGAAACGGAAGGCAGAAGCGACAGGAACCCATGTGTGCCATTATCTACCATGCCACCGTCACTGTGATATTAAGGCATGTGCGCATTTAAGAACTTCATATAAGGCGGGTGGATGAGGAAGCTGTCCCAGTGTCCCAGACCACTGTCTAGCTGGGTGGCTTGTATGCTCACCTGCAAAGTAGGTTATGCAAGTTCAAATCACCTCAAGCAAAAGCAAAAGAAAAAAAAAGGTGTGAGTGGGATTCCTCTCACCTAGTCTCTGATTCAGTTGGTCAGTAAGCATGTCAGCCAAACCAGTAATGGAGTTAGGGTACACTGATTTAATCAAGTGTATTGTGCCCTCTGCTATATTAACTACTTACCCATGGACTAAAAAAGACAGTAGAGACTTCCTCTGATACAGGTACCTATGCTGTCTGTAGACACCCATAATTATTTTGAAAAATCTGATTTTCACTTTCACACTTTGGTTGAGTTCCTTACCCAGGCAGTAAGGTAGGGACAAGGTAACATTTCTCACCCCTTCATTTAGTGCAAAAGGTTCTTCATTTTCCCTAAATTCTTTACAAAGACATCAAGAATAAATAATTTGTGTTTTTCCAATGAATCACGTTAGCCTGGTAAGAAAATGATTTCAGATCTCGGAAAGGAAATGGTTATATCTAGAATGAGTCTTGGTACCAGGAATCATAGTTTGACTCACAAACCTTTACTGTGGAAGAAACAAATCACTGAACAGCAGTATGTCTCTTGCCAGTACCCCTTTCACTAACGGGTAGTACCTCTTACCTTTAGACACGCAGTCACGGAGCAAGAATGTGTCTGCTGTTACCATAAACCAGGTAAAGGAGAGTGAATTATTATCGTGCAGTAAAGTAAGTACATGCATTCAAATCATTCGGAAAAAAGCTCTGACAGTTGTTTGACTGAACTTGCTTGTTTAGGCTACTCTCCATCCTGTCAATCTGAGACTCCCAGTTAATGTACTCCTACAGTCTCTGCTCTAATTCTCATTTTGATATCTTGTTTGGCTTCCATTTTCCCTTTCTGTTGAAACTGCAGTTAATTATCTGTGGACACCTTCACGTACTGTCCTATCTCCTGTTTTATCTTTATTTTCCTTCTACTATGCCAACTATTCCTGTACAGTTTCCTCTAGTTCCTTAGATTTCCCAGAGCTGTGTTTGTATTCCAGTCAGTGACTGCCTTGCTGCATCCATTATCAAGGGGCAG
Source organism: Struthio camelus (assembly GCF_040807025.1). Taxonomy (NCBI): domain Eukaryota; kingdom Metazoa; phylum Chordata; class Aves; order Struthioniformes; family Struthionidae; genus Struthio; species Struthio camelus. The sequence goes on along the minus strand of NC_090943.1, from coordinate 91,553,903 downwards.
AAAACTGAGCCATCCGCTGAACTCTTTCAAGCTTCTGTGTCTGCTGCCTTTTGAGTAATAGTTGTTAAAAAGACAGAAGAGCTAAAGCTGGAATATAAAAGGTGACGTTATCTGGAACTTGGAATCTCCAGCTTTGTCTGAGCTATTATTCTAGATGTGCCAACAACAAAAAATGGCTGCAAAAACAGAAATAAAAGCATATAGCTTGTCCTTCCACGTTACCTTCCAAGTGTCTTCCTTTTCCTAACGTCCATTAATTTCTTCCTTCACACTCACCACTTTCTAATACACACACTATCTGTGGTATTACCTGCCTTCATTCACCTCCTTAATGCAGCCAATTAAAAGTTGATCTCAAAGGAAAAAAAAGGCAGGACATCTGAAGCTAATAGCAGCACTTGTACCATTTGGATTTTTATCTTGTATCAGCTATAACTGGGTCCCTATGTCCTCAAGATTATGTATTCCTTCATTAAAGCCTGCATCTTCATCTATGCCCTGAACTGGGTGAACTGGATTGAACTAACTTTTTGAGTCTAAAATTACTCAAACAATAGTAGCACTCATTATGATTATAATTAGAAATTAACAAGTGCTTATTGTAATTTTGAATCAAGTTCAGTAGCTAATATAAAAAGCAAGCACTTGTCACTTTTTGTCAAGGAAGGTAGATAAAAATCTAGTGATACATTGAACAATGATCAGAAGAAGAACACAAGTCTGAGATGTTCTAATGTTTAGGGGCTTTTTGAAGAAGGAAAGCTCATTCTGAAACGGCTTAAGAAATAGTGCTGAAGAAATTAGATTTTCAGACAGAGTGACAATTCCTTCTCTCATGCTATTGTTTGCACTGTTCCATTCGGTGCTTTAAAAGCACTTTCCTGTAATTAAATGTAGAGGAAGGATTCAAACATTTATTAAGCATTTAAGCTGTAAGAGTAAGGCCAACAATACATCAGGATCTGCAAACAGAACTACAATGAGGATAAAAAAAATTTTGCATGAAGTCAAAAAACCCCCGTCATGAAGGCTTTGAGCTTCCATTTGTCATGATTCCCTCCCCACACCGTTACAGTGACAGGGCTGCACTGGAGTTACTTCAGCAAAATTTTTTCCACTTATATGCCATATATATGTCTATCTTTCTCTGTGTACATCCCCCCCCTTACACTTTTGTTCTTCAAAGAGTCTTGTCCTGCAAAGGTCAAAGACTGTAGGGAGGAAATCAAAGATCTCCAGGAGGCTCTGTGACAGCTGTGCTTTACAGGACTACCATGGAACACTTTCTTCTGTAAATTGTGGCTGCTCCCCAGGCTGCTGACTCACTCTCCCTGACCTTTCCTGCCCACCTTTTGTGTCTATACCGCTATTTCAACCAAGCAATATCTCTTTGGAGATGGAGAGAGGAAAAGAAACAATACCATTATGGTGGCTAAGCCATAAGGATATCCTCACTCTATCACTTCTTCATGGTGTGTAAGTACCCTACATGTAACTATAAGGTGTAAGTACAGGGAATGTTCCACTAATCTGGATCTGACTTTAAAATCATGCTGTGATTTAGCTAAGGAAAATCTTGTCTTTTTTTCAACAAAGTTAATCTTTACTTTTTATTTTCTGCCTTTATGTTCCCAGAAATCCTGTATTATAGGCAAATTTCGAATGGTTGCATAGGAAGATAAAGAATTTGTTACTTCATCTCAACAGAAACAATCTTCAGAAGGGACCAAAGGCTCTCATATATTGCTTTCAAATAATCTCTTTCTTTCTCCTGGAATGGAATAAAGAGAAGGGAAGTTTGGACAGTTGTGGAGAAATAAAGCACCAAATGTGTCTTGCCTAACTGTTCAACTCAAAGGATTACATTCCATGCACTTAGAAGGGGAAAATCATGAAAGTGGCATAGGTAGAAGTTAAAAAATTAATACATTCAAATTTTTGATCTCTGCTACTGAAGCTCCAGCAGATGAACACTGTAACTTGAATCAAATCACCTTTAAAAGGACTTTCTTTTCTTAGTGAAATAACCAGAAACTTACTGGAGACATTGTCAGAGATTCCAAAAACACAACCTCAGAAACAGCATGATAGCATAAAAGATTTTATTTGTTGCATATATTTTTAGTCAAAGAACAGCTGAAACACATGCTGTTGCACATGCTACTATTTGATCTAGATAGACTTTCTTGTACTTAGCACAGCAAAGGGCTCAGATTTTCAGCGGGAGGATTGTATGCACACAGAGCAGATATGCTGATTGACATAACAACTGCTTAAGCATGGTCTTGTTTAATTTAGGTCTTGAGACAAAATATCATTTGAACTTTCTGGACAGCACTGCATTACCTTTCGAAATTCACACCCTGGGCTTGCTCTCTGTACAGTGACATAAAAGACCCAGGTCTGATTCTTATCATAATCAGCCTAGAAGTTCCAGACTCGAGTCAGCTAGCCTGTCTCATCATGAGCAGGACTTTAAAGAAAAAAATGAGTGGAAAAAACCAAAACCTTCCATAGGCAAGTCTTTCACCCTTAAATGCAGCAATTACAGAGAATCTACATCAAATCAAATTGAGAACAGAAGGAAATTTCCTGAATTTTCCTGACTTCAATCACATTCACCACTCTCTCAGTGGGTCCAGCCTGGCCCCTGATCCCCAGACCAGCTATGGCTTTTTGCTTCTATACCTCTGCTTCCATATTAGCATTTCCTAAGGGCCTGCAAAATAGTTTTACTTCATCTGCAAATATCATGTTCCCTTTAGTACCTCGCTATTTAGATAGCAAGTTACAGTTTAGCTCTCTCTCTTTTCTCTTGAACATGGCACATGGCACACTGCTGGAGAGAGAGGTAACTCGCTGCCATTCTCTCAGACAAAAAATAAGTATTTAGTTTAATTAATATTTGAGGAAGAAAAAATAAAAAGTTCGTTTTCCTGCATCTGATAAGGGTTGTGCATGTCTGATAATTTTATAGTAAGACAGCCTTTTTACATCCCATGGGTTCTTTCGCTTCTAAGAATTACAACAGTTTCAACACAACAGGAAGTTTTACAGGGAAAAATAAATAAAATGACTGACTAGGCACCATCTATGCATGGTAATTTATAGTTCTAAGCAGCAAGTCTGGCTACTGCTAGTAGCTCATAATTCGGAATAGTTACTAAAGTTCAGCGTTTTACTTGTGAAATGTTGTTATTCAGGGAGTGAGGGGAATCAGAAGGGCAAAATTTATTACTATAAAATGTATTAAGAGCGGGCTTTAGTTTTCACCATGCTACCAACGTAACTGAGTATGTCAGATTAGGCCACATATGAAACTGATAAACAGTAGCGAAGCTCATGCCCAAAAGCTCTAAGTCGTTAGTGGTCACTAAGCGTGGCCATATAAAACTCGGTGTCAGAACTGATGCTGCACAAATTCAGACATGCTCAAAACTAGTGCTTTACTGTAGCAGTGAGAGAGTAATCACCTGATAGAACAATTTACCTAGAGGAATAATAGACAATCCAACACGTCAACCTTTTAAATCAACACAGATGAACAACTACAGATAAACTGCCATCTTACTGTATATTGACTGGATGCAGAGTGAAAAATCTTTGCCTTCCTTATATATATTATCTGGCAGATTTACAGCTTCTAACCTTAGATGTCTGTGAAACTCAGTCTCTCGGATCAGAAACACAATGTGTTACCCCATGGACTAAAAAAGAGGATTTTTTTGGCATTAGGCTCCTCCCTCTGCCTGTGAAGGCCAAAGGTTCCACTTGTTTGAAAACAATGGCACCGTAACACCCAGCCCAACCCAAATTAAAAAAACATGCGAGAACTGGTCAGTGTACCTTGGCAGGGTACTACGGAGCTAGGAAACACCAAAAATCTCATTATTCTCCAGAGCCAATTTTATTACCATGTGACTACATGAAAAGGCTTCATTGGCTCAGCTGGCAAGTAATGCATAAATAGAGCAAGTATGCAGAGTTGTTATTATAGTATGCAGTATTTGTATAAATCTTCCTCCTCTTGCAGGAATGGAAGTCTCATGATAATTTTGATAAGTGGAAGTGGAATTGCAGTTGGTAGCTCATAATACAACATCATCATGAAATCTGTTTGCATTTTAAAGAGTTTCTAAACAAGTCATTATGAAAGACAAACATGGTCTTGTTTTAATAGTAAAGCAGGCTCTAGCTGAAAAAAGATGTTGGTAAAGTTTTTGCCAATAACACAGCACATAAATCAAGAAAATTTATCCAGCCTCAAATACTTTAGACTTCTTAAATTTAAAATGCTAATTTTTGCAAGAAATTAGGCTTCTCATACTATTTTGCTATTAAGTTGTTATTTTCTCCCAAAGCACTTGCAAATGTGGCATTGTGCACAGGATAAAATGTTTTAAATTGTTCCCCCTTCACATCAAAACTCTAGATTTTCATTTTGGCTGCACCTGATGGAGTACATTATGAAAAAAAATGGAAGCATGTTTCCAATCCACTAATAATTTCCAGGTCGAACTAATCAGAATTCAGATATCATGCTTTCAAAAGGATGACATTACGGCTCAGACCCATAGGCATCTTCAATTTTGATTTTAAAAACCTTTCTAGAGAACCTGAAGTCTGTGCTTGTGTCCATGGCTGGAAGAGCTCTGATCTTGGATATCTGTCACAATTTGTTACCATTTATCAGGCTCAAGAAACTATATGTTCCTGTTTCTAAACGTTCTGAAGGAGTCAATCGGATTTGATCTCAAAGGATGACCTTTTGGATCAGGCTTTTACAGATACTACAGTGACTGTCATCCCTTTAAAACAAAACAAGGCAAAAACCTTTGGAAAATGAAGTTTTATTTTATATAAAAGTCCTAGGATTAGAACATGTTCTTAGGAGAAGTAGGACCCAGAATAAAATTCCTTTCTCTACTTGTGGACTCAGATATCTCTCTCATTTGAAGAAAGCGACCTGGATGCATAGTATAGTGGTTATACTTGCTACAGGGAGCACCATCCATCCTTTTGAGGATATTAAAAAAAAAAAACAGAAGACACTTGATGAACCTTTGTGCTAGAAGGAATACAAGAAAAAGCTTTACCACATAGCCTAGGAATCTAGATGCTCATCGGGAGATGAAAGTTTGTGGTTTAAATCCATGCTCCAAAGACCAGCATTTTAGTTAATGACGATGCCACACAATAGCAAAGACTGGAGTGGGGATTCCCCCTCCTTTTCCTTCCTTCCTTCGGGTTGCTGGAACCAGAACTCCAAGGTTTTGACTGTGAATCAAGTCAAACAGTATTTGTACGCAATGGACCAAGCCCCTGCTTGACTAGAAAGTTTAAATACTCTCAGGTTCAGAGAAGCAGTGAGGTCCCATTATGGGGAAAAAAGACTGCCTGACCTTCCTACCTAGCTGCCATTACAGATTGCTGCCAAGAGTACTACAGTATTAGAGAACACAAGTGGCATTTTTATGGCAAGTATGCATAAGATATACATTCATAAGCTAAATATAGATTAAAAAATCAAGTGCTTTTGACAGAACTGTGAAGATTTTATCAGATTTGCACAGTTCAGCTCTAAGATCCATGAAATCTCCTAACCTCCAAGGAACAGAAAGATTTATTCTAAGGTCATTCATTTCTAGTACAGTTGGAGAATTTCAGAAGAAGGCCTAGCTTTAGCTGAACATATGGTCCAGTTATAGAGATTATACCATAATGAAACACAAATAGAAGTGCTTGTGTGACACTTTTAAGAACAAACTGGCTTGAAAATTTTGAGTGCAGCATTTTTATTGATTGAATGACACAATGAATTCTAGCATCCCTCTGCATTGCCAAGGGATAATTACGATTATTACGAAGAGCATGCTTTGACTGAAAAGTTAAGTAATTCTCAACTTATATTACAATTTTTATCTTTTTAATTATTGAAAATTAACATGAAGTATACCTTTCATCCTCCAATATAATTAAGGAAGACAGAAGCCCTAGAGGTCAGAAGAACTTCAAATGGAACATGGGAGTCATACACTCAGGTATGTCCACTTTAAAGTCACGCAAACAAAAGCTTGAACAAGAGCTAGATATGAAGAAAACCCACTGTGCTAAGCTTACAGACTGAACTCCACATGCTTGTTTTTCACTATTGGAAGGATAGAAGAAGGCAATTCATAAGAACTGAAATCACATGCATGTATTATTTTCAGACTGCAGACTATGCAAATTCTATTACTTGCAGGGGGTAAAAAATAGAAAAAACAACCTATGTTAATTTTATGAAGTCAAGTTTTCTCAAATGATTTTCATTGAATTAGCAGATATTTAATATGCTATTTTCATTAAGTGTCTCCCTACACATAGTTTACCACACAACCTGTTCCACATACATCTTTATCTGTTTTCTCACAGCCTATTCCAAAGAGTTTATCATTATAGTATCCAAGTGTTTCAGAAGCCTTAATTTATCGTCACAATATCCCTTTGAGAAGAGATTACTGTCAAAAGTATATACTGATTTATGTTACTAATAGGAAACACTAACAGAGTGCTTTCTCAAAGCATTCTTTAAATAGAAGAGTTTTTAATATAATATCCTCAAATTTGAAAACAAAACAAAGCAGAAACCGCATACCGCAATCGCCACACTTCAGACAACAGGGTGGAAACGCTTTTACCTGCCACACAAACCTGTGTCACATTAGTAAATGGAGTGAGTAACCCCTTCAGAAGTTGATCTCCACAGCTGGAGCAATCTCTGGAAGAATAAACATGGTTTTGTCCTCTTTAAACTTTTGGATACCTTTTGTCAGGTGGGTAACTGAGCAACATAAGATACGGAATTTGTGATTTTGTCCTTAGTTTTACAGGCTAAATAACAGCTGGGACTCTAGCTTTCTTTTTCCCATCTTCTTCAAGCTTCAATTCTTATTCCTTCCATGCACCTTGTGCCCAGATCCAGTCTCACATCCTTCCAAAAGCTCTTTAACCCAACCTCCCCCTCATCCTGCACTTCCTACCCGTATGATTTCCAGACACCTTTTTTCTTTCCTTCTATATTCCTAGAGTCTTCCAACTGAATTCAACAGTGATCTGGCCATGCATCTCGCTGCCAGTATTCAGCCCAACAGCGGAGGATACTCTTGCTGGAGTCATCAACAGTATTTAAACCTGCAGAGTCCACGCACTACATTTTAATCTGGGAGTCTCTTGCCACACTTGTTGCTTACGAGAGCTCCTTGGAGCACCTGCGCCTGAGACTGTGCAGTCTCCTGCCAGCTGCTTTTCCCAGTGCCCGGCCCTGATTCTTCAGGGCCTTGCACATTAAGAAAGTCCTTCCTCCTGCAAGTATAAACCCTCTAGTATAAACCTTTTTTGGAGGTATGAAAGAAAACATTCATGTATGGATAAAGAAAGACAATACACACAGTTTCTGAATACGTAGTTGGTTTCTCCCTAAAGATTAAGCACTAGACAAGGTAGATGATTAGGAAAACTCACAGTGCTTCTCAGTTAGCTCCCCTTCTGTCAGACATTCTTGGAGAGATTCATCTTTATTTAAGAAACTGGAGTTTCCTTAGTTCATTTTGTATACAGAAATCTTCCTTCAGTTTCCTCAGTAAAACGAAAGGCTTCTCAAGGTGGATTCAGGGTCATTTGGGCTGTCCCAGGACCTTTCTTCTGTTACATTCACTTTCTTCCATCAAAGTCTTTCAACTCAATGTGTTTTGTTCTACAGAGTCTGTTTACAAAAAGATCAATTGCTCCTCTTCCAACTCAGCCCTTGTACACCTACCCTCACTTTGCTACCACGACTGTAGTCTAGACACCAGGGTCTCCTCTGGTCTGTGCTCTTTATTTCTTCTTTTTCATCTGAAAGGTAGGACAAACTGCCTTCACAACCCCAGTGATCCCTTATGGACATTTACTGTTGATCAAAGCATCGTCATTAAAATCAAGCATGATAACATTGCCTCAGTTTGAAATTACACATTGGAAAGCCAGGAACATATACCGGCCAATTTGTATATACATACACTGCTTTTGTAGCAATCATTTTCAAAGCACCACTACAGAAAGCTCACAATTAAGATCACAATTGTACAGGGAGATGTACAAACAAAAATTATGCAGATAACCTTGCCAAACGACCATGCTATTTTACTCCAGTTCTTCCCCCAGCAGAGAAAATCCTTTTCAGTTTTGAAATCTCAGTCTACAGCCTTATGGGATGAGGATAGGACATTCATAGCCTAATCTGCTTCAGCAAGCAGGAGGAGAGAGAGCATGCTCCATGGAGGCAAAACACAGGGAATTTGTTTTCCAAGTCTACTAAACAAAGAGTTTTTCAGCAACCTGTAATTCAGCAGTACATAGGCAAACCATCACAGAAACAGCTTAACAGACATCTTGATAACCATGCCAAATTCTCTTCTGAAAAACATGTATGTATTAAAGCTTTTCAGTGAAGCATGTGTGATAGTTTATCATGGATGAAACAATCTACTGTAAACTTGCTCTCAAAAACAAACAAGAAACCCAACAATTGAACTGTCCAGACAGCGTGGATAAAAAAGATCAACCTAAAAGTTACAGTTTGGCAAAATCATACTATTCAAAATACGCTTTTTTCATGGGCAACTGCAGGCTTCACCGCCTGTGCCATCTGTAATAACCTTGCTTTTGACTATTACATCTGTGAACGTGCATGCATGACCCAGATCAACTATAGCTTGCTAGAGCCTGATATATAAACTTGCTGATTGAAACATGTCCACTTCAAGTGGCAAGACTTGAAATGGACAACATTTAGTTAATAAGCAGTATGAATCATATTGACGATTTATGCAATTCCCTTAAGCCCCTGGGAAGCGTTCTCATGAAAATTCTAGTAGGGTTATGTATCTTGTGTCATACTAAGACTCCTCAGTGAGGAACTGGACCTGTCTATATTGGTACCCTGAAGAAAATATATTTAGAATGAAGGAAGCACATATTTTCTAAACCAATAGACAATTCGTGCCTTGAAGCAATGCTAGTATTATTTTTCGCTCCCTCCTGTGTTTGCTACAACGTATGCCATAAGGATTCACTTTATTTAATTTACTAGATAAGTAGCTAATTAGAAGCTGCTCCTCAGCCAACTGAGAAGAGACTGAAACAGCTTTTACAGCTTGTTACATTTACTTAGATGGGTCACAGAGGGAAGGCACACACTCATTTTCAACATGACCACTACTGGTTCCCTGCCATTTTCAGGGCTATGCTAATTCAATTCCCAGTGAAAGAAAATGAGGCACGTACAGAACATTATTCACTATTTTCTCCCCCTTGCAGGTTGTGTTTGCTATCAAGGACACGGAGAAGGACAAGGTAGTCTTCATACGACATTATTGTTTCATGGGCCATAGCACTATAAAAGCAGTAGTGTCTTCTAATTGATCACTGGTAGTACATCTTTCCAATTGCAGCAGTGAAAACAGGATTGATGACAGCAGGGATGATTTAAGTTAGCTCTTACCACAACTTATGGAGAAAAGGTCACCAAGAAATGATTTGAGGTGTAGAAGGCTGAATTCAATCAGATGCTTTTGTCTTCTTGCTATTTGCTTTGATTGCTGTAGCTCAGATTTCTAGTTTATTGAGTTGCTCATTATGTGGTTCTTTGTCGTAACTTCTTTGCCACTAATACCTTCACGATCTATAAGAAGTGTATTGTTTAAAATTTTTTTCAGTGTAAAAAGGGCATTTTCTTTTTCAAAACAAAACAAAACTCCCCACAGACTTTCATCCCACTCCCATATAAAACTATATGTGAAAACTTCTGTTACTTTTGTGAGACAGATTTAACCTTCACATCTATCATCGTGCTTCCAAAATAGTAACAAACATCTCCATTCTTCTTGTGCTCTTGCTGGAGATCCAGTGGCCAAATTACAAAAAAGTCAAGCAAGAAGTTTTGTTAATACTAGCAGTACTTACAGAGTGAGGCAATTGCATTATATGGACTCAATTCCTGAATATGCCCTGACATATCAAAATGAGATTCAGGCACCTCGCTTTGCCTCTGGTAAGAAATGTATTTATTTCCATAGAAGGAGCTGTGATGCGTAGTAACTGGTATCCCAGTCTGGATGACTGGTAATCAGAAATACAGGCTATCAAGAGACATGAACATGCTTCACAGGTGAACACAACCACTAATATTACCTCTGCCCACTCGCTATAATTGAAGTCGAGGTTGTAGCTTAGTCACACAAGCAGCACTGAGGCAGCTTGAATCCTTTTGCCGGATGCTCTGCAGAAGTAGGAGGCTGTCTGGCATGCTCCACTCAATAATCCCTTTTTGGTACCTTTGCAATTAGTTTCTGAATTTCAGTCCTTATTTTTGCCCCACTGGTTGGTTTTCCCTTGGAACCAGTTATCTAGCCTCCTTGTGCTTCTTTTTCCTCTAGTCCTTTCCTATTCCAAGAGGGCTTGGTTTGTTAAATCCCACAGAGCTCGAAGAGCAAAAGCGATGAAAGATCCAACTCTGAAGACCTCAAACCAGCCAACAGTAAGAACAGGCACAAGGATTTCAGTATGCTATCTATTGTTTTCCCTGCTCTCTCATACTGATTTGTCACCTAGACATTTTATGTGGTGTTTCAGAATGTCATTTTAGAAGTGAATTTAAGGTGAATTTCAGAGGTGAAAAAAAAGAAAAAGTTAGGAGGCAGAGCAGGAGGTACTAACTGGGTTGTAGCATGCAACACCCTCTTGCTGCTCCTCCCCAGCAGTATCTGCTACGGTTTGTCAGCTCTGTGTATGTTGCAGAGCTGTCTCATAGCTAGGTACCACCAAACACAAACTGCACTTGTGTCCAGCCCCAAGAAACTTTTTCAAATAGTGCTAAGATTAGGCCACTGAGACATGGACTTTGCTCAGTTAAAACACTGCCAGACTTGGGAAGAACTGTCTGACTAAGAAATAAGTGAAAGCCAAGTATGAACTTTAAGATTTGAATATAGAGTTTTGTTTTTCCTCCTCCTCTTACATGCTGTCTCACACTTCAATCTAGGAAAAACAGGCATTCACAACACAGAAAGAACTGAATTATATATTGTGATTTTAATTCCATTTTAACTATATCAAAGAATGGCTATTTTTTAACCTTTATGTCTTTAATTCATGGAATATCAATTATCTTTACATTCTTCAATCATTTTAACAACTTTAAGTGATTCTATTGAACTTTCTAGATTTAATAAAAGAAGTTATTTTCTTCTGAAAATTACCCTGGGATGACCTAATGCTATAATTACGTATAAAGACAGTAGAATACAAAACAATGTTAGAGTTTTAGTAATTCAGTCGAATGACAGACAGATGCATTAAAAACTATTTTAAAAATTCTTAGTAATTCTTTCACTCTGTTATGATTTAGGCATCCTGGCTGACAGAAAATATCTCATCTTAATCATACGAAGTTGAGATTTAGCTTTGGCCTGTTTTCAGATTTTGATCTAAAAAATCTGAAGCTGGACCAGTGTCCCTAAAATGAGTAACTGATGTCTGGAAATTTTCAATCATGATAAGCAGAGATAGTGCCTCCTTTCAAACCCATCTGGGATACTGTGGGTTTGTAGGCCTGACCTGAACTCTACTGCTTATTTATGAAAGTCAAAACGGAGAGACAAGAGGGAGAAACCCACATGCAACAGCAGAGAAGGGCACACGTATGCAGTGCCAGAGAAACAGAGCGCCAAGTGCAGAAAAAGAGGCATCTCAGCACGGTTCCACCACTTTAAAGAAAGCAACAATATGGTTAGCTGGTACGGTAGACTGATCTCTGTAAGCAGTCACCAGAGGGAAATAAGTCATACCAAACAGCAGTTTAGACCTAAGTTAAGGATTCCTACCACCTGGTTACGATGTTTGAGGAAGAACTAGGCAGACCTGTGCAGCAGGCCCACAAAGCCCCTATCTAGGGAATGCAAGAGAGCAGCCTACCAGGCAGAAAAGCTTCTCGTTGATTTAATACCAAGCTTTGAAGGTGAGGGGCTCCCAGCATGCAAAAGCACAATGGTAGCATAAACTCCATTGAGCCCATTATAATGTGCTTGTTGAGGGAAGCTTTCTGTTTCCTAAATGAGCATCCATTTTCTTCATTACATTCTCTCTAGTCCTCTTAACAGCTTCAGAGCAAACTGCAGAATTCTCATTTTCAAAAGGAGATGATGATGATCTTCATGGAAAGCTCCATTTCTGAGGTACAGGACCACAGCCATTTGCCTGTGGGAAGGCAAATGGGAAGGAAGAGCTGGGAAGCATTAACTGCCTTGGCAGGCAGAAAGCAGGATGTCAACTTGAGTAACAGATAGTAAGGCATATCCTTTCAGTTAAAGGATGGATATAAACACCTTTACAGTGTGTTCTCTCAGCCCATAAACATATCATCAATCAGCTTGAATTTCACTAGGTAACCTTCATCCAAGCTCTCATCTCCATTATGCAGTAGGTAAATCAGAAAGCTGTATAATGCAGCCATCACAGCAATTGATCTTCATTACTCCTTTTAAGAGCATGTTGTAGGCTTTGGCCAGAACATGCCATAGGAGAAGAACCATCAGGGTCCTATCTAAAAGTCTCCTTGGAACAAATGAACAGTCATCAAGGATGACCCTGAGAGGATTAAGGTAATACTTTTTATCCCTCCTAGTCTAATTCAGTACCAAAATATGGTCAATGCTATAAAGAGGAAGGTAACACATTTTCCTTAAATGGAGTCACAAAATAACAGTCTTTAGCAGCCTTAGTTTTCAGCATTACCAGCTGAACATACAAGGAATACTCTCTTCTCTAGTGTGTTGATGTGGAAACAAGAATTGTCCCATTGTTTCAGAAATGCCAGCCCCAACAAATTTGGGTCCCTCATCTTTGGATGAGGCATGGCTCAACCTAACTGGAGGCAACCATATTGAATTCATCTGGCCACTCTGACTTCTCTTTCTTGTGCAGTCCTTCCAGCTGTGTAAAGCATGTATAAAACACTGCCAGATCACAGCAGTAGCATTTGATAGCCACTTTGCACAGATCTAAAAGGCTACCCAATGTACAAAACAGTGATCCGTTTACCATATTCAAGGTGATGCTGCCCAGGCTAGAACTGAATTAACAATTTTCTCCATGTACTGTGTGTTCATGTAGTGGTGCGCAATCTGCTTGCATTTTTAAAGAATTACGCTGAGTTTTAGTGTGTGTGGGGAAGCTCTTTAGGCTGTTAAAAGACAACTGCACATTTCTTTGGCTCCGGATGATATTGATATTAATAAAAAAAGGCTCACCCTTGGCAGAGTTATAAAAGGATGTACATTGTATACTTCTCTAATTCACCTCATACTTGGCACTATATTGACTCTAGTAACTAGTCAGCGGGGCGAGGCTGGCAAAGAAAGCTTCATTACCAGCTTTGCCTCTAAGACAATTAATTAGTTACTCTGGAAGAGTTTGCGTGGGGAGAACAGAACAAGACAAGCAAAGCACTCACAGTGGAAAGAGAATTTCATCACACGATTATGCTTTGTTGTCGTTGTTTTGTGTTTCAAACGAGGATGGCTGCAACACTGCTTCTGAGAGCGCCAAGGGCATATCAGAATGGAGCCTCTGAACATATGCATAACCAGAACCTGATCAACCTAGCAAGGATAAGTACATAAAAGCTGTCAAAACTTTTCTTTAGACTACGAGATATAGTGTATTGTTTACTTATTTTTCCTACCAGAGAGCATTCACAGCAGAGGATCAGATACAAAACATCTGATCTGAACTTAAACAAAAACATATACGCAACAAGACAAGCTCTCCAAGAAATGACAGTTAATTGCTATAGAGATGAATGTAGTAGGGCAGCTCCTCACACACTAATGACATTGCACGGAAGGGCTGTGCTAAGTTTATGGCTGACTCATGGTCAAAGCGATATGCATCACCTGCCTCTGGAGACAGCATAACTTGGACAAAATACAGCCACAGGTAAAATTTGCCACTTGCAATATGTCTCAATAGCAAAATTAGTTGTGTCATCTACACTGTCATAGGCTGCCAGTAGCCTGGTTATAATTACATGTACAGCATTTTACTTAATCTTCCTGTCACTTGCAAAAGGTGACATTCACATAACAGGAGAAATCCTCCTTCAAGGATTATAACCAAGCAACTGGGAACATAAATTTAAGTGCATATGCAGTATAGGAAGGTAGAGAGAAAAGCATAGTTGTTCCATGAACATCAGCGATTTTAATATCACAAACGCTTACTGGTATATTTCACTAGAAATATAGGGTTAAACAAGAAATAGGTTGCTTGCTATATATTGACATGCATTATACCGACTACAAATCTGGGCTACAGAGCCCTTGATTTTTTAGCTCCCCAAAAAGAAAAAGTCTCACTTCGTGCGCAAGGACAGTGAAAAATAAAATTAGATTTTGTCATTCTGAGTCATAACACTATCAAGCTTCACTGCATCCTCCAAGGTTTCCTAACACCAAGTCCACTACTGTTATCATTAGGCCACGAGACATGTCCAAGGTTCACTAAAGGGTACACCCACTGAGGAGTACAAGTGTGAATGTGAACATCTTCAATGGCATCAGAGGTATAGATACATAGTGGGTTTGCCTAGGTATACAGCATCACCACCAGTGATAAAAAATCATCATTGCCTGCCCTGGAACCAGATCTGAATAATTCCTATTGTTTTAAAACTGAAACTTCTCAGAAGCTATTTACAAAAAGCACACAGCTGACCTTCCGAGAAAGCACCTATCTGTGCACAACAGCTATACTTACTTACTGCTGCATCTGATATCAACTGCGCTACTTAATCTAAAACTTTCACTTCTATATTGCTGACAAGCCCTAAGACTGACTAAAGAGAAGCTGCCTACTTGTTCATCAGCCCTTACTCTCCATGTAGCATCCACACTCCTCACAAGCATCAAGTTTATCTCAGAGCACCACAGCCGGGCATAAAAGTGATTTGTTTAAAATCAAAAAACCCTGCAAGAGAACTAGGAATTGACCCTAGGTCTCTTGACTCGCAGCTACAGGCCTTACCTACAAACGCTCTTCTTCCTGTGTAAAAAGAGGGAATATTGCTCCTTTCAGATATGCTTGATACTAAATTTAAATTGTGATGTGGCTATGATGGATTAAACGAAACACATTTCCCCCACTTCATGCATAACAGTCAGATATTAGCAACTCTACAGCTGGGGTAGGAACTAACTTATCTTTTCTCATACACATGTAACTGATGAAGAACAGGGTATAAATAAATTTCCTGCATGCATAGGATCCAGAAATGAACTGTTTAACCATCTTCTCTCATCCACGTTCAAGGTAATCTTTCATTGCATAATAAATAAAAGGGAAATTCAGGATACTCGCAATAAGTGAAAGAGAATTGAGTGGTGGTGACAGCACATAATTCAACAAGATTCATCCAGAACAACTTGTTAGCAACTGATGTGGTATTTGCAGGAAGAGGTCTGTAACAACACTCTTTCTGAAAGCAAAATAACTGCTAACTATTTGCTAGAGATTTCTCCTCCCCTGCTAGGTAAAGCATCAATTAGATCAGCATCATTTACACAGTTACCAGTTACAGTTCAACACCTCTAAGCCCTTCAAGACTATTCTTCTGCCTTCCCTACTTGCTTGCATAAGAATTACAAGCTGCTTGTCAAGTTGAACAGTTCTTTTCCTATTAAAACAAAAAGAGGAAGAAGAAAGAAAGAAAGAAAAAATTTCACCACAAAATGCACAGAAATCATTCTGGAGGTAATGAAGAACAAGGCTATCCTACTAAATCACCCTGAATCTGAATCATATCACATCACAGTCAACGCTCAAACTATTGTCACAGCATAGTCCTTTTATAACCTTTCCAGCAGATGATTCCTTTTGTTTATGTGGTAATTGACTAAAAAGTGGAGGGCTGTGGTCTCACAGGGAAAGTCTAGCTTGGCAAAACAAAATGCTTCTGAAAGAGCCACAGAAAGAGGCCTAGGGAACTGTATGCGAGGGAGCATGCAGGGAAAGGCGGCATTCCCAGCAGAAGATCCACGGCTCTGGGCTCCATTTTGTCCCTCCAATGTTGATGCTGGTTGACATCACTGATGGAGCTCAGCAACGTTACACTTAAAGCTACTTAAGAGGTTACAGAAGAGAAAGGAGGTATTTTTTCCACTATATGATCTAAGGGCAAAATACATTCAGATCTTGCTTAGATACTCATAGTTGTTTCCAGCTGTATATCTGGCCTCTACAAGTAGAACAACAGGGTAGCGTGACCTGTTATTTCCCCTCCAAGCCATTTCTACACCAGGTAACACCGTTGCTACAGACCGTGATAGTCAAATAGGAAAATTAATATAGAATGCCAATTATGCCACAGATGTTCTGGGGCTACAACATAATTCCAGTTGACACTTGATAAGTATCTGGTAGCTAATATTCAGAATGGGGAGGGATACCAAAAGCCTTGCACTTTCTGAATGCTTCACGTGGGCAGAGAGGAAGCAAATCCTTCTTGGAGACTGACAACTCACTTTTCTGTTTGCTTTCAAAAGGCTTATAAATCAACTCGAATAAGATCTTCTGAAGCCACTTGTTGCATCCAAGGAGGCAGCAAAATCCTATGGAAAGAGCAGAAATATAGGCTGTGCAACCTGTTCATATTATCTGGTTCAGAGAAAGAAAGAAATTGCAAAAATTTGTACACCTGTTTTAAACACCTGCCTAGAGGCAAAGCTTTGGTAAACCAGGTCACACGAATGTGCATGTTAATAAGCATCCTGTTGTGCTATTCAGGGGTTCAGGAGGAATCATGAAAAGCATTTAATGTTCTCTTTTCTATTCCTTCACAGCATGTGATTATAGCTAAACCTTCTTTACTTTTTTTCCCAACGGACTTAAAAGAATGCAAACGGTCTTTTTAATTGTTCATGAGATCTCATTAAATTTTCCTTTTACTCTTGGATTTCATTCTTTTAATCAGCTGTTTGGTCCCTTCCAGACAAATTTAAGAGGCTGCATAGTTTCCTTTTTTTTTTCTTTAATAGAAAAGGGAACTTTAAAGTGAAATGATAAGAGATTTTAATTAAAAAAAGTGTATATTTGGGGGGTTAATTAGCATTTAAAAATGGACTTTTGTTATCAAAGTTAAACTATCTGACCTCTGCTTTGTATATGCATTGTGAATTCAGATTCTCCTGAAGGGAGACTGATTTATGGTAGGTTATTAATTTTTTTCCACCTTCCCTTTGCTGCCTGCAAACCACTGGATCAACACTTGAAAAGCCAGGAAAATTAATGACCCTATTCCCAGAATTAATGGACAAATTTCAATAGACAAGGAGATATGAGCACCATCCTTTTTCTTCCTGCTCTGGTTAGGAGATAACCAGCACTTCTCAAACTCTCTTTAGAGTAGGAGAAAGATATTCAGTCTAAGTTAGCTTTGAAACAATAACTGTAAGAATGTTCCTGTTTGAGTACAAATGCTTGTAGAAAGTAGCAGTAAGATTATGGGTAAATACAGGACAGTTTGTAGTTGTAGAATTTCAGATGCCTGTGTTCAGATGCCTCCCAAACATTCATCAGATTTGAGAAAGTCAGGAGTGGCAGCAGTTCTCGGAAGCCAGGGAGAGACTAAAAGTACCTGCCAGCTTAAATGCCAAGATTACAAAAACTGCAAAAAGAAAACAAGTATTTAACTCCAGCGGAACAAGTGAGGCCCGCACATATGTGTATGTGTGTTCAGTGACAGGATTAGACTCTCAAGAGACTCCACGTTACATACAGCTTCAATCTCTGGTAAAAAAAGAGCCTGATGGCCTTTTCCCCAGTTCTTATTTGTGAACACCATAAGACACAGAACAATGAAAAAACAGGCCCCCAAAGCAGCAGAATTGGCTCAGCCAGACAATGCTGTCATAATAATCATTCCTGTTTTTTTCTTTAAGCTCTATTATCTGATCCCTTTTTTAGAGGAAGCTAGGAAACTTGTTCTACTCTGAGCAGTTTCACAAGTCTTACAGTCCAGATATTTAAAGCCATCCTGGCCTATAGGGCCGACATCTATGAACAATGGTAAGTTGTTTGACATCATTCTTTCCTTCTCCTTTAAATTTATTCAAAATAAAAAAAAAAGAAGAAGAAATTCCCATGCTACAGGACTAGAGGACTGGTAAAGAGACTGAATGGATCGATACAGTAAGTAGATTTGATAGAGATAAGGATAATATCTCTGCTGGTGAATCTCCACTGACGGGTTAAGCACTGAGCAGGCATCATGCAGTTGCTTTCATAGAGGCAGGGCAGCTGAGAAACAGCATTAAAGGTTAAACCCCAGAAATAATAAAGTCAAGGGGAGACCTGTGACTGAACCAAGGTCCAGTGGCATAAACAGACACCGCAGACTGGCCCTCACAAGGTCCCCAAAGACATCAGCAGGTGTGCAAGCATACATTTGCTGGTGGAAACAAGTACATCACTACAGCCTGATGCAGAAAGAGGATTTCCTCCACAAGAGGATTACCTTAAAAATAAATTTTCCATTGGGAAAAAAATTAAAAATAAAAAGACGAAGCAAACCACAGACAATTACTATTATATGTTAGCTTAGCTTCAGTAACTATCCTGAAGACAATTAAAATAAAAATACACTACACTTTTTCCCTTAATACTAAATTTATTTTTTTCTATACAGGATATTTCCTATTTTGACACATTTTTATCATGCAATAGAAGGAATGTGGTTCCAAAAACAGAATATAGATATTCAAAATTCTTATGTATAGATTAGACCCTGAGGCCCTATCCAGCAGATATACTTAGATTACTTACATTGGCTGAAATGGGACAACAAGTATCAGTATGCCTGTTTTTACAGCATTTTGTGCATAAGCCCGATGTTAATGGAGCCACTATAACACAGGAGGCATCAGGTAAGTTCCTCCAGGGTCCATAAATACATAAAAAATATTCCTTACAGCATTTATAAAATCTATAAGGGTCTGTCTGTTCCTACGAAGAATATTAAAAACCCATCTATATCAAGCCCCAAATATTTTTTACCACTCTGGAGTATCTATCTGAGGTGTTTCACAGAAACTGCTCACTTGTGTTCTACCTGTGATTTCAGGCCTCTTAAATTCTGCTACCTAGGGGCAGTAGAATTTTATAAACTGCTCAGGGCGCCTATAAAGAAGCGTATGTGTTGCTTAACAACAAAATTAATCTTAAACCTTACTGAAAAGAATAAGACACACACTATTTTTCAACTGGTCATTTAAAAAAAAGGAAAGAAGGAAAGGAAGCTTTCCTGACTACCACTCCTGCAATCACTTTTCTAATACCCTCCCACCAGCAGGCCACAGTGCAAAGCCAGAAGCAGAAATGCAGTTTACTACCTTGAGATTACACTGCATAAACCACAGGCTTGGAGTCCCTCGAGATTATTCAGAGCCACAGGGACCTACAGCGCCACCTTGGCCATGCAACACAGGAGCTGTTTCCAGCGCTGCTGACCACGTAAGCCTCCTGCCTGAGCCCAGCTCCACGGTGGGATAAGACTCAAAAACACACCTCGCTTCCCTAAACTGTACTTTCCGTGGCATGGGAAGACAGGCATGCAAGGCAGAGGACAACTAGTCAAAGAGCACCCCATAAGGAAACCTGAATGTGTTGAAGTTTTTATAGCATAACCATGTGCTTTTGTTTTTCAAGAGCAGACATATCCTTAAACCTTTCATGATCTCACAGGTGAGATTTCTAGTATATCTATTACTATATCCAAAATAAGAGTTTCCAGCAATGAAATTATGGCTCAGCCCTTCAGATACTAAGGTATGGGAGTGATTCCTGAACCCTTGCCTTGGCAAAAATAGGAGACATTTTCCTCAGCAATACTACTGAGTTACCTAATATGACTGACAAGCTCTGCTGGGAGGTAGACTCCTGCAGCTGAGTTATCTTACTTGTGCTTTAGCTAGGTGACTGACCAATTGTACAGCTTTTTGCATGCCGAGTACATCAATTGTAATCCGCCTCAAACATCTTAATATTCACTGTTTGTTAACCTATGAGATATTTCAGTTTTCAGTAGCGCAAAATCCAAAGCTCAGACCATATGCTGAGAATATTATGTCTTCCCAGTAGACAAATCTCTTGTTTCAATATCTCCAGGCTCATGTAGTCATAAGCCCATTAGTTATTAATTACATATTTTTGTAATTAAATGAGACATATTGGCAGATAGCAAAATCTGAGTCAAGACAGTCTGTAATTACTACAACAACAAAAACACAAAACTCATCAGTTAATCAGGCAAAGAGGCCTATTCTAACCTATTTTCAAGCTACTTAGCAATAATTCATAAGTATTGTCATATAGAGATTCGGTAATTCAGGTAAGAAACAACAATTAAAACTTTAGTAATTACTACTTAGAAGGGAATGAAAATGTTATGGTGCACCATGATATCCTTAAAAGTGAAAGCACAGGTTTTCTTCCAAAAAGTTAGAAAAAAGGTTGTTTTCATTTTATAGACTTTAAAACAAATTGTTTTGGAAAAACCCAACACTGGCATTATACCATTATCATCTAGGGAATTAATACTCGTGGAAAAATGGGTTGATTATACTTTAAAGACAATAATCTTAATGAATAAACAGCATTCTCCAGCTCAATAACACCTCCTATATAACATCATCACCTTCAAATCTTTCTACCTCTTTCTCTTCTCTATTTCTGCTTTGTCCAATTAGACTAATCTTTTTACCGTCTCTCACAGAGCATTTGTATAACGCCTTCCAGTACGTGGCTGGGATTTCCAGACATTACTGCAACAGTAGCAAAGCTTATTTGATTGTCCATCTCTGCTCTTCCCTTCTCATCCCCAACTCCTGCCATGACAAATAAGCTCTCCCACTCATTCTACAGGTGGAGACACCAAGATACCACTAAGAGAACTTATTTGAAGGAGGTCATGACAGAAACCTTTGAGAAAGGGAGATAGAAAGCAGAAATCACCTGACTTCCCAATGTGCAAGACTGACATAGCACTAGCATCCCACGCCTATTGCCTCATCTACTATCTGCACGCTTTATCCTCATCAATATAGATGGACATTAAGTACTGGATCCAAGTCTTTCTGAAACTGTGCCAGCTCCTTTAGGAATCAGAAAATACAAAAGCCACAAGTGAAAAAAGAAAACCTGAAAACAAAAAAAACCCACCCCCTTCTATCCCAAGACAAATCCATACAAAAAGACCCAAAGTATCTATCAGATGACAGAAAGAAAAGAGCTTCCTAGAGTAGCCTGGTGCCAAACAGACGTGTCTGGACCACAGGCTGGCAGAGGGCAGAGAACTGCGCACAGAATTATTAACAGAAAGGTGGTTAATTTGAAACAATATGAGTATTAATAACTGACATCCCTAATAACTAGAATCATGGCCAACTCTTGTATGGTATACATTTGGGTAAAGTCCTACTAGACTGGCCAAAAAACAAAAACAAGCAAAAAAACTCACTTATACCTGTGTGCATATTTAAACCAAGAAAAGCTAAATATGAAAGAGGAAGGAAATAAATCTCTCTCCACTACCCCTTTGAAAAACAAGAACAATCTATTCAGCCTACACTTCTTTATATTCATCAAAGGACGATAGATATTTAAAGAATACAGTACTTTTGGGCATTATCTCAACTGATCTTCTTACAGCATTGTCAGTTCTTATTGTCAGTTCTTTATACGAACTGTATTGCTCATGTGATTTTGTAAATTGTTATCAAGCATGGAATTGATGGTATGGAATAGGTCTGAAGTTTCTAACAGGTAAAGTGTACAAAAGGAAGAGAGGTACCACCGAAAATCAACTTGATTGAGCCAGATTTTGAAGTATAGGCATAACCTGTCAACAAGCAGGAGAAACATCACTAAAGATTCATTCAAGTTCTTGCGGAGGGGTTGGGGGACAGAATCACATTGCCCACTGAGAAGTTTTCCAGCAGAACTGATATCCTGAATGGGGTTTGCAGGCAAGATTATGCATGGATGTGGAATGACAGAGAGCCCCATTCTGTAGAGGCTTAATTTGTGAGAGGGTAGGCTGGGCTCTAGTGAAGCATGTTCAGTGGGAAATGCCTGCCTGCCTGGATTTTCCTGGATATCCTGGAGAAGGTTGCATAAAGACCACTCCGGCCAATGAATTGGAGCAACGCAAGATGTTTGGGGCTGCATTATGGCTTGTGTAGGCTGAGCGCACCTGCCCTGTTCAGAGCAGGAAGTAAGGCCTGTTATCAGGTGAAGTTGCTGAAGCAAGTCATTCCGAGGCTCTTCACCTCTGCTGGGGATCTGGAGTCCTGTGCTAGGCATTGGCGGCTCACAGTATATTTCTTTCAAAATACAGCAGCTAAAGCCCATCATCCACACTGTAGCCTAAGAGCTATGGCATTTATAAGCAGAAGACCCGGGCTCCTAGGCTTACCTTAGCTTGCAGTTCAGACTCCACAGATCCTCTTTCCAAGACGGATGCTGTAATCATTTTTTAGCCTCCACTTACTCTATGGACTTGCCTTTCCTCCTTCCTCCTCCTCTTGGGGAGGTCCCTGAGCAAAAGAGTTCCAGGTTAACTAGATCAGAGGCTTATTCCAAAACTCAGCCTTCCTACCTGTCATGGTTCTTGTGGGAAATGGTTGTTTGAAGTGACTTGCAATGAGATGACACTGAACATGGACTACCCACTAATCAAATAATCTAACCATTCAGCTGTTATTTTACAGGGTCTGTCATATGCTTCACCAATCTCTCTGAAAAGTAAGCAGTAGGCACCATTATGTTTTGCAGGTAGTCCTGACTAAGTTAGTGTGACTTGGGTACCAACAAAACTCAGTCACTTAGGGAATTTGGCAGAGTTACACTTAAAAGCATTCACACCACTGAGCATTCTAATAATTCTTCTTATTGTTGCACCATAACTTTCCACTAGCAGGAAAAAATGAATTTCCAGGCAGGTCTGATCTATAGTTAAGTTCAGTTCTCTGATGGCTCCAATCAATTCAAATGTCCCTTGAAGGCAAATCTATCCTTTCCAAAGAACTAAAGTTTGATCGGTTTTAGGAGGTACATCCAGAACAACCCTAACAGTTAAGTATCCAAGTTTCTACTAGTCTTGTACCATTTTTTAAAATCTAGATTAATTTGAAAAGCAGTTTAATACATGTTTTACCATCCTCCCAAATCTGTACAATGTTACTTGAGTTTTTTCAGTCTCCAGCAGTCTAGCCTTAGTCACCACATTTAAAGAATCCTGTTGTTATCAATGGAAGCATTGAATGGAATGGAAGTAAACAATGGAATGGCTTTGATTTTGCACATCAGTTTGATTTTGCAAATGTTCACCAAAGTCAAAAGCGGTTGAGATCTCAGTGTAGATGAATCCTTCCTTGCCCTTAACGTTTGGCTGAAAAAAAAAAAACAAAAAAAACCCCAAAGACAAAAGTAGAATGCAGCTAGAAAGTTTCTAGTTTGTTTCAAATAATGGATTATTAACGGCTGAGTGTAGTAGTCATTAGATCTGCATCAGACATGGGCATATGAACATGTTTCTATCAAAATAATGAAAAAATGTTACAGCTTATGACAACTTTGTTTTTATTCTAGATTTACGGACACCATAGGTAGACCGACATTACCTGGTCCGAGGGAAAGCTAAATTACACATTCAACTCAAAACAAACAAACAAACAAATTAATACCAGTTCAGTGCTTTTTGTCATGTGGGTGGGATGTCTTACATTGATTACAGCAAGCCCTCAGCTAGATTTACTGTATCATCAAAATACAACCTCTGATCTATTTTTGTGAATAAAATTGGTTAATCTCCCATTTCCGGGAGAACTAGAGAGAGCACAAATAGTTTAAAAAGTAATTTTGATGACATAATATTTAAAATTGGAGGAATTATACAGCAACATGATACTGTTCTAATGAATAGGAATATAATGAAATGGAAGCTACAATAAATTCAATTGTTTACATTATTACTCCTTTCAACATTCATGCATCAGAAAAGCAAACAAAATAACAATAAATGTTGCTGGAAAACTCTTCTGCTTATGCAGATGGATAGTACTCCATTGACTTCAGTGGAATTTTGCCATTTACATCAAGAGATCAACTGAGAATGTGTAGAAGGGGCTGTCAGGTGTTGATGATTGCAAAGAGCTGTCAGATACATGCGTAATGAGAAGGTGATTAAACTTGAAACATGGAAAAGCATGTTTAAAGAAAAAGTATATTCACATATCTGAAAACTGAAGCATGTACAACAGGTTAACCTGGAAAATAAGATGTGCAGTCACGGCTTTTTTCAGGCTCTGGCTGTAAAATCACTCCCGAGCACTTCAGATGAGCTTCAGCATACACTGTGCAGATTTTGAATAGGATCTCATTTTCTCTGTGGAATCTGTGGGTTCAGCACCTTTTGGTGGGAGCTGAACACATTCAGGGGTCTCTACTGGATTCCCAAGAGCTAGCTTCACTTCTATCTATCTCCTTCATAAAACTTCACATATTCATTGTACTTCTCGAGTATGCCTCTCCGTAAACAAGGCACACACTGTAAAAGGCTACTAACCTTGGGTTTGGGGAAATAAGAAGGTAGTGCTTTAGAAATAACAGCAGAACCATAATGAATATTTTTTTAGCTTCATGTAAACTGCCAAGGGCAGGTATACTGTGATACTCTCAGTTCTAATATCTCGTGTATGTTCGGCTTTTTCTAGCCACCGTACTCATGCATCCTACCCACCAAAGGCTGCTATACTTCTGTGTCTCGCCCTAATCCTCACTCCAGAGGCAGGGTGGGGTGTGCACATGCCAAGGGGCTGGGGCGGGCTGTTTGGCTCTCTTTTGGGCAATAATTCTTGAGAAATCTGGCACTTGGGATAATCTGAATCCTATTCCTTGACACTTACTCATCTTTCTGCCTCTGCTACCATTTTCCCCTAATGCCTCAGATAACAGACTTACTGCAATTAGCTGAAATGGGTCAATTTTCCAACAGAAAATGCTAGTTCACCACACCAGGCTAGCCAGGTACCAGCATAGTGGCAATCTGTCTGCCTCAGTCACTTTACAGCCTGCCTTGGCAGGCAGGCAGTTGAACAGCTGAGCAACAGGGACAGTGGTGAACCCTATACAACCAGGCAGCTCACTGAGGCGGCAACAGGAGGGCCTGCCAAAACACTGAGCAGCAGATTTTCAACTAGAAACCCTCAATTTGTTCTCCTACTAAAATAAATAAGTAAATTGCACCTGTTTTCGGCCAACAATGCAATGTTTTTGCTTCCTCCCCCAAAATCTTGAAGTTTAACACTGAGAATTTTGTTCCCTGATCAGCTCTACGTAATTCCTTGTGCCCTCTCTGTCCTCTACTTTTTCATGTGCAATTTTCCCCCTCCTTGCGTTGTTTGTATTTGTGCACTACCTAGCACAATGGAGCATTAATCTTAGCTGGGACATGCAGGAAGTATTGTAATGTGAACAAGTAATTACATTTATGAATATTTAATCATGAATAGGATGAGCCTTGTCTAATATGCACAGATATATCTTAATCCTTGTATAAGGAGACAATAGGTCAGAATCACTATTCACTATTTCTTATTGTTCTTGGAAGCAGTTTCTATTTGGAAAAAGAATGAAACAGAACTGTACCAGGCCAGATAGCTTCCCTTTGGTTTGACATGAAGTCATTAGGGAACTGAGCATCAGCAAAAAACAAGCACAGCCACACTTCAGCTCTTTCAGGGAGCAGCAAAAGCGGACTGCTCCATACAGAGAGGTGAGCTAGAAGCCCAAGATGACAGCAAGATAGGCATGGGGCAGCCTCCTCATCGACAAATGGCACAGTGCTCCAGGTCTCCAAAAACAGGAAGCAGAGAGGGTCCAGTTCCTGACAGTAGCTAGGCTCAGACAACAGTTTAGGTCACTGGGCAAGCCCACAGTGATAAGGCAGGCCTGAGATCAAGATGGGAAGTCAAAGTCACCGAAGCCTATCAGGTCAGGATCAGTGAAGCATGTGGCCAGGCACAGGTGCACCAGGAAAGAACCAAGGCAAGGGCCTGAGCTAAAACACAGCTCCAGAGTAGAAGAGGGGCTAGGGAAGAGGCCCCCAACAAAGCTTTTCACAGCTCTTTCCCAGGGTCACACAGTTGCACTGGGTCAGAGCTGGCCTTGAGCACAAGTGGCTAAACTCTGATGAGGTCTTTGATGAGCTGTGCAACCACGTGCTCGGCACCTATACAAAGCTGAATTCTACCATTCTTCTGTGGCATTAGCATTACCGAGGGACAGCACCCACCAAGTAAGACTTTTGTTCAGATTAGGCACCAAAAATATGTTGCAGCCCTGTGTACATCTGTAGAGATGAGTTTAATATATCTTCAGGGACATGACAGTATACTTCAAAGTATAAAGGCTTTTTTGTTAATTGTTTTCCTCTCGGTTTGAATCAAGTTGCACATGGTGCTCTAAAGAGCTCTGGTGCAACAGGGTCAACCGTGGGTTCTGGAGTGCCACTTTCAAGAGAGGTTTTGTATCAGAGCGAAAAATTACCATCTTCACACAAAAACACTGACAAGAGCAGCAATACTGAAGGGGAAAAAAATGGAGCCTTCGACTTGGTGGCAAGAGACTGGTCACTTGTGGAGGCTAAGCTGAACTTCCAGACTCTACTTCAAAATAAGATATGGCAATTTGTTTCAGTGGCAAAAATATATAGGCAGACTAAAAGTAACCCAGATTATGAGATCTTGTATAGAGAGCAGTAAGCTTCTGTACGTTTTGTTTTTGTTTTGTTTTAAATGAAGCTGCTGCCCATTAACTTTTTTTTCAGAACCTAACAAAAAAAAAAAACCATATATGATGTACCTTGACTCTCATCTGGTACTTCTAATACCCAGTAATCTTATGAAAGAGAAAAGGGCAAAAATTAAGAGGGGTTAAATTAACAAGTTATTATGGAAGTTAAATAGGATTGATAAAAATGCTTGAAAGTAAGTGACGTTTACTAACAAAATGAGATCCCACACATCGGACATTTACTGTGCTAGATCCTAGCCTGATTTAAACTCAGTAACTTAGGGAGGAAGCTGGCTGATATCTGCTGAGTATCTAAATCCACAGAATTCTACCTGTATTGTGGGACTGGCCTAAAAATATCCAGATCAGCAGCATTATGTTATATATCTGTATGATTTTGCTTTCCTTATGACCTAATCTGGTGATATTAAGTAAAAGATGTTTAAAACTGAAGCTGAACAATTATCAACAGTAGTTTTGTTTCACAAAATAAATGGCGGGGGGGTAAGATTTTTAAAAACTTAAGATTCAGACACATCATTTGATTAGAGTCCAAATTTGCAGTTAAATTTACAACTGACCACAGCTCTGTAGCAAATACATATCACACAGTGGAATTAAACTCATATATTCCTAATAACAGTAACCAGGAACCTAAACACTTCACTATTTGTGTATCAGCGGATATTTTTGTTTTTTCAAGGTAAAAATCTTGCTTCCAGTGAAGTCAAGGCAAAATGCATTTGAACTTGAAGAGCCAAGCACTTCTCCTCTCCCTTCTGTTTGTTTGTTACTTTGAGAGGGAAAAGGAGGGCAAAAAATAGAGTTGTTTTTCCTTTCTGGATACTTCCACAACTCAGGAACAAAACCACTATGGAGATGGGGAGATCTTATATCATTCTGATCAGATAAATGTCTTCAGAATGCATGAAAAAGCCTTTTACAAATGCAAATACAAATACTAAGATACATGAAAAAACTTTTTACAAATACAAGTAATAGAACTAAATAGAAGAAGCACAAGAAAGTTTTGGTTAGGCTTTCTGCTAGGTACAGAATATATGGGCTGATCCCATGCTGATGCTGAAGGGATACTTTCGTGGTGACACAATGAAAATAACCTCATCAGGTGCATTTGCAATGCACACAAAAAAATAAAACACGTTATTGTTGTATGCATTTGAACTGCTGACTTTCACACCTGAGCTGTGTTTTCCTGTAGAAAGAAGACACATTTTTGATTTTCAAGCTTCTGCTACACACCAACAGTCTTCACATTTCGAAATGCAGTGTTGTATTCCTGGACAACTGAAAGTCAAAGCCCACAGATTTTAAAGGGACAAAAGAAGAAAGAAACTTTTCTCTATGCATAGCCACAGGACTCCACCTGCTTGCCTGCATCCATTGTATTTGAGTTTGTGCACCCATACATTAAAGCCTCGTTTGATATTTACAAAAAAGCAGCACCCCTATTAACTAATCAAAAGGTGCAAGCATGGCAGTGCCAGGCATAAGAAAAGTGCGGAACGCTGCATATCTAGATCTACTCTGTTCTGTAAAATCACTTTTCTCAGCATTGATATTCATGCTCTTCTAGCCTTCCAAGTTGTCCTGAGCGTGCAACGTCAGGGAAGAAATCACTGGTTGCCTGGTCCTTACAACACTCTTAAGGGCAGCCCTAGACACCACCAGACACCAGAATCACCTTGGTCATCCAGTGGTTCTGCAGTATGGTCACACTTGCAGTGACTTGTAGGTGATATAAGAACTTGCAGATTAGAGGCAGATGCAAATTTCAGCTAGTGGTATCTTCCCTATTGCCCTCTTTGGAAACAACCTAAGAAAGATTGATAGATTTGATTGTCATTCTTTTCTTTAAAATGGTTGAGTTCTGATTTTAGTTCCATTTGGACTGGCGTAAACTAAGGGAAAATCTATTATCTATTAAAGTTATTGGATTTCCATTAACACAAAGCTAGTGTAATGAATGGAACAATTACCCTCTGGCTCAGCCTTAATGGTCAACTTAGAGTTTCACTGGCCACTTGATCCAAAAAACACATATGGATTGGGCTCGACTCACTGATATTGCCTTTCAAAGTAATTTGGTGTCTTAATTGCAGAATTCAGACCATTAGACTACTAGATAGTGACAGTATACATCAGTACTGAAAATAGTATCGCTGTTACAAGCTGATCTCTTTATAAAAAAGAAAATGTCATGTTATTGCTATTAGATTGAAAGTAAATGATTCATTTTCTCTCAGAAAAATATATAAATATATATTTATATTTATGGAGGAAGACTCCAAGAGTTATGGATGTGATGAAGAAACAAGATTTTAATAGTACAAATAGAGCTGGTTAGAATATTCAGTCTCATAGAACCACATATCACAGGAATATAAGATCTCAAACATTCCATAAAATCAAGTTGACTGTTGCTTTTTTTTTTATTTTTTAAAAGGAAAAACTTGGCAAATAATTCTATAAATAATGCCAGGATGACTGTTCTGCCACTTTCAGAATGAGATGGTTTAGTTTGAACTTACTTTGCTTTCTTCTTAAGTTATATTTTACAGCTTTTAAATAAACAAACAATAATCATCACTGGACCTAAACGTATCGTCTGGACTTCATTCCAATTTGGAATGATACTGGGTTTTTAAATCCTTAGCTAATACCTGTGGGTAATTACTGTTTTTAGTTATTTGCTTTTGTGATTAACACAAATACTTTTTCCAGAAAAAGCTGCAAGACAGTTAAGATGTGGGGCCTGCACAGATCTGAAGGACAGAAAAGAGCACTATGAATATTTTGTTTGACATCCTATATAATGCAAGCCCTATGTAGTTATTTCTGCAGCAGGCCTGCTCATGCTGCAGTTTGTTTGAATAACAGCATATCTTCTAGAAAGATTTAGAGTCTTCAAGGATGAAGAATCATGATCTTTCTAGATAATTTTTTTTCAATATTACTCCTCTCACCATCAAAAGAAGTATTTTGCTTCTCTGTTGATGTATCCTTATTTAGTCATTTTGGCATAGCATTTCACTTGCCTCTCATACATTGGAATTTACCCATTTAGCTCACAATGTCCCCAAAGTTTTTTCAGTGCTAATGAAGACTGAACACTGCCACCAAACCTCACTTGTTAAATAAGTCCTTTTTCTTAAATGCAGACATTGCATTTGGCAGTGTCAAAATTCATATTGTTCAAAGCAGACCCTTTGACCAACTCTCCAGACAAATTTGTATGAGTAACTGCCGCTGTCATTATTTACTACTACAAGTTTTGTGACATCAGCAAATTTTACTAGCAATACTTCTACATCCCTTTATCAATTATTGAGCAATATATTAAATTGAATCTATCCAGTTCTGCACTGAAAACCTGTTCTCCATTAAAATAACTACTATTAGAGTCCTCTGTTAAAATCACTCTCTTATAATGGCTCAGTTGACAACTCACTCCTTATTCACCATTTAAGATGTACTACGTTGATCACAAAATTTAGCAACATAAAATAAAAACAAAAATAAACCCCAAAATGTCCAACAGGCTGCCACGTCAGACTTAATGTCAAAAACATTACAAAAGTTTGTAACCAAACTTATATCTAACCAAACTTATATCTCATCTTTGTTTTCCTACCTTGGTTAAGCCCAGTGACTTACAAGGAGGATGCAAGCAATTGTTTCCTCACAGAAGTCTGTGGGAGTGGAGGCATTCATCTTAGTATGATAAGTTCAAGTCCTTAATAAGATCACAGGAAGACACAGTGACTTCAGTGCATTCCAAAAGTTTCAGTAGATTTTGGAATTTGTTTAGAAATTCATCTATCTCTACTGCAGATTTCCTCTGCTGCCCATATATCTTGCTTGCAAATCCCAGCAAGAGACTTAAACCTGACCTTGCATCATTCTTGCTCTGCACCGTGACAACATAACATCTTTGCACTACAGCTGATAGTGCGGCGATACCACTGACCTCAGAATTGTGAGTTGGCAGTGCTACAGGATGTCCAGAGGGGTTCCTGGACAGCAGCCAAGAAAGACTCTACTGAAATAATATTTCACACAGGTTTTAAATGTCTCTGTATATACATTAATTAATCTCTCTGTTAAATTTTAAGGTAGATATGGTTTGGAATTTAGTTCAAGAGGTACAGGGATTAGCATGGATGTAAGGGAGATGCATGTAGTTTATTCTCACTTATTCTATTTCAGGTATTACACTTGTATTAAAATTTATTATTTTTCTTAGTACAGTTATCTTGTAGATACCCTTACATTTTTTCAGTCTTGAGTGACATCTCCATAGGTAGACAAAAAAAATTTGAATTATATGAGAAATCAAAGCAACAGACATGACATCAATTTACACAGCTTGCTTAGCAAACATTAACAATTTAAGAGAAATGGCTGTTCTAAGATTAGACTCTCATCACTCCGTCAAAGAGTGAAAAGTGCTCTGTAGTTTGACATCCAAAGAAAAGAAAGAACGTAGAAGAGAAACTCACTGATTCCCATGCAGGCTGCTCGTCAGCTTGTTGATCCTTAGATGTTCTGCAGAAACATTAGGGTTGCTATTTCTACCCCACAACATACACACACACTGAAACAACAGGAAACCTTGTTTTGTCAGAAACATGCCTAGCAGGTTGTTAGGGACCCTGAACCTTCACGGCCTGAAGGCATCAGAAGAGCCTCCCCATCACTGACCTGGGGCTGGTGATCCCCAGACTTTCACAGCCGAGAGCCCCCCTGCAGCAGCCCTGGCACCCTACATCTCCCAGATCCCACCACTGCGTTGTCTTGGCTAGCAGTAGCATGGAGCTCTCGGCTCACCAGAAACCATGCAATAGCCTAAAATCTCCAGATGGCGGAACCGAGGCTTTCAAGATTTCCCAGCTGCCTCTCAGGGAGAGCTCACAGCAGTGCACCAAGCGCGTCCGCACTGCTGCCCCACGCACAGCTTTTGTGCCCCTGAGCCGCTGGCCACTGGGAAGCCTGCTCGCGTGGAGCCCCCATGGGCCAGGGCAGGCTGATAAACCCCGTGAGCAAACTGAGTGATCAATATTTGAATGCTGCTCTGTTTCACCTCTGCTAATTTTGGTTAGCCGATAGGGGGAAGCGCATTTCAACCTGAAATGAAAGGAAAACACCCCAGAATTCTGCAGTACTAGCAGGGAATTGGCTCATTCTGAATCCAAGTGAAGCCACTGTTGTAGGCAAAACAGTCGGGCAATTTTACTTAATTTACTGCCAATTAACACAAACTTTTAATTATAGATTCAAGTACTGAGAAGGAAAAAAAAAATTAAGCATAAACAACTAAACAAGGACCCTTCCTGGGGCTCGGCGGCAGTGCGGTCGAGCACCCCTGCTCCCCCCTTCCCGCTCGCACCGCCTCGCTTGCCCCACACACCACGCTCAAGCCCTCCCGCTCCCCTCCGCGAGGTGACAGCGTGGCACAACGGGACTGGCAGCGGCGCAGAGCAGTTTCTGTCTGGCTCGCTTGTTTTCCTCCGCTTGCCTCCCACCCTCCCGGGCATCCCTCCCCCGGCGTGGGTCACCTGCGCGCCCACAGCCCCCCAGGAGCGTCCCCGCTCCGGCACGGAGCACCCCCCCCACTGCCCAGAGGCGCATCCGCAGACACGTCCCCTTCACGCCTCTCCCACCCCCAGCAGCTGCTGCTTTCCTCCAAAACGCGTGGGAGCAGAGGCGCCACATGGCCCCCCGCCCCGCCTGCTGTGCTTTCGGTGGGCTGTGAGGCGCTCACACCCAGTTCGGAGCCGGCTGGAACCGGCTGGGACCGGCTCAGGGCAGCTCACGGCCTCCTGCTGCATGGGGCACCCTGCGGCCCCCCAGCTGCCCAAACCCAGACCTTGACACCCCAGAGCCACGTGGGAAGTTTCACCTGAACCAAAAGGAAGGCGTTGAGCTAACCTCCTGCTGGGGCAGCAGAAAGAAAGCAGCACTTTGGGACCGCCCAGGCAAACCCCGTGCGAGCTGGGAGAGCTGAGGTGGCGGCGCGGTGGGGATGGCAGCGGAGACCAAAGTCCTTCGTCCTGCACCCGAGCGGTCCCCTGAGGGAGGGAGGGCTGGCTTGAGGTAGCCATAAGGACACCTCCGGTGACCGTACGAAGAGAGCCTACGCACCAGACGCTGTCTAACCATTGCCACAAGGAGCGCCTTGCGAGCAAAGCCGAGCTACGTGCGCCCAGCCTCTTGAGGCCGCTTGCTTCAGCGCCCAGCTCAAAAGCACTTGAAACGACATGGGCTGGTTACCGGGACCCGAAGAAATGACAACAAATTCAAGCAACTCCCACTCTTACAGAGGCTAACAGTAACAATGTAAGGTTTAGCTGTCACTGCAGCAACGTACATCAAAGCCTGGGATTTTTTTCCCCCTCATTTGTTTCTGGTTGGATTTCCTCATCTAAAACCAGTTTTATTTAGTTTGGATACATGATGCTATTTACACTGTTCAATAAAACAGTTAATACAAATCAATGCACTTCAGCCTTGTCTTTCTCTTAAAATAAATGGATAATTCATCATAACCAGGTCAATTTGTTCTCACTGTGGAATTCAATAGGGGTGGAAAAATAGATTTCCATAAGTATTGACCCCTCCGAGGGCTTGAAAAGGCATTCACATAACTAAAGATATTCATGGTGCGCGGTTCCAGACTGCCCTTCAATCGCACAGTGGCTGGTGACAATATGGTGTAATGAGGCATGAGCAAACATCACTGTATAGCCTTGGGATAAATTTTGGTGGCCCTAAGTAGAGAGGTGATAAAAGAGAAGCAAAACCAGTTGCAGGAGCCTTCCCTTCCACTGCTGTGAAAAACACACCAATGACCTTCCCCTAAAGGGCAACAAAACACACAGGATTTTGCCCTCAATATGTACTTCTAGACTTTCTGAAAAGGCAAATGGGCTTTACGGTTTAAGGCAATACGTAACTGGGCCCTGCAACATCCCATCATCACCTCGTTTCAACCAATATCTCACCTCCTTCCCTTTCGGGGGTTTGTGGGGGAGGGAGCTTAGGGTGTGACTGTAGTTTCCAGCAGTACTTCAGTGAGAACGCAGTAACAGCCATACTCATGTCAAAGCTCTACTCTTGACTAGTACCCTCTATTCAACGATTGTTACTAAGGGAAGATTAAAGAGATAAGAAATAATTTCTGGGCGATTCTTCCTTTGGAGTACCATTTCTGCTTTCAGTAGCCAGTGTTTCAGGGAACCTTCCTGAGCTGAAGGATGCTAAACAGTTATCTCTGGGATGTGTCAGAGAAGTACTCAAGGCACTTATTAAAAAATACTAACAGTAAAAATGCTTTTAAATGCAGATCCACGCACCAGCTCCAGTGATCTAAATTTGGAAGGTCAGCTCATGCCGTCGGAGGGCTGAGACCACCACCTGGCTCTGACACCTACCCAGAACCAGGCAACAGGACGAAGCTTGTGAGCTCTTGTGAAGAGTAACTCAGAGCTATGGCTGCTCTGCAAATAATTGTGGGCAAATACATTCCAAAATATATGAGAAAAATCATGAGTTTAAAAGGGAAACAAAAACTGAACGAAGCTGAGAGCTTTTTGATTTTTTTTTTTTTGGGGGGGGAAAGATTGCTTGTTAAACTTTATTAGGTTAATTTAAAATGGCTGTTGCTCCCACAGAGCTGAAAACAGCTAGATCCACTATAGTCAAAGCGTTCTTCCTATGGGCTTCAATATAAAGGGCCATATATAGTCAGATGATGCTCCTGGGACTTGGGTTACAAGCCCATCTAGCCTAGTATCCAGTCCTCAAAAATAACTGTTAGAGAAAGTTTGGCAAAAGAGTACAAGAAGGAGAGTAAACATAGGATGACTCTCCCTTAAATCACCATCATATGCTACACTTCCATAAAAGCCTTAAGATCATCTGAATTTTAATTTATACCAGCATCTTCCTTCCAGGCAATTCTATTTTCCATTCTTTATTCACTTAGAAGTGAAAGAGCAGGCAACCGCACTATTAGGTCTAAAAGAGACCTATTTACATAGGCCAATATGCAAACTCAAACATAAAGTAGTCATGTACTCTACAACAGCTTTTCCTTTTACTTCTATATTTCTTCTCTGTCTGGAACTCCTAGCCTGGAGGGCTGTATTACTTCCCTCTTCTTTATCTTACCAAAAATAAATAAATAAAACCACCCAAAACTCTTTCCTTTTAACAGAAACTGTCTTGTTCCTCTAGTTGTCATTTACATTGTCTGTATGCTTGAGTTCTCTCAATATGTTAGTGTTGCCATAGAAAATGTAAATGCAATAACATGCTGTACTATAGAGGCAAGAAGCTGTTTTCAGAATGCACAATTCAGAGCTGAATGTCATTTTCAAAGTAGAGTTCGTTAATTGGCATAATATATAATTAGCTGACTGGAGGGGGTTTTTTTGCAATACAAATACAGAATAACAGATTGGGCCTGCATTTAGAAAAGCAAAGTGAAACTTAGAGTCTTCATGCATTTGTAGTAGTTTAATGGACAATGCAATTTCTTCAAAGTAATTAATACAACCTTTTTTAAGGTAGCGTCAAGTAGCACAGATCAAATGTCAGCTAACGTACATTGGCATAAATCTAGTAAAGTCAATGCTCTCCTAGAGTTAAATAACTGCAGAGGCTCGGGGGTGGGGGGGGGAACCACACACACAAAAAACTGAAAAATGTTTAAAGATGCTACCCACAGGGATATGGGTGCATACATAACTGAAAATGGTAATTAAAAGTCATCTAAAACTACATAGCTTGCACTCCAATTTTGTGAGGAGGAACGTGTAATTAGAGAAGCAACTCACAGGCATCCTGTGTCCTTTATCTCCCATGTTAATTACTTTAGTTCAGATTCTTTCAGAATACTTGAGCTTCCCTTTATCCATTTCCCAAAAGAATATTACAGGCAAAGTTAGAGGCAATTTGTCCTAAGAGATTTGGTGAGATGTAAAAACATGGGAAGACAGGACAACTAAGATCACTTCAAAATCATCGTTGTGAGACTCTTTAACCCAAGACCACTATGAGAAGCCTTAGTCCTACGAATTGGAGAGCCTCAATACAGGGTAATTTGAAATGCTCTATAAATGCAAGAATAAAGATTTGTTCGTACGAATGCGTTACGTGAACATTCTTTTGCCCAGGCTCAAAGGACAACAAAGGTATTTGTTACTTACATTATCCACTGCTCATTACTCTGCTTTAGAAGTTTCAGGCATCCAAGCTGAACCAACAATAAACAGCCGATGCAAAGAAGAGGTAAAAATCAGAATGAAGAGACTGAAAAGAATTATCACTCTGAAAATTTTTTGACTGGAGCATTTGATAAAG
This sequence comes from Struthio camelus, assembly GCF_040807025.1. NCBI lineage: Eukaryota > Metazoa > Chordata > Aves > Struthioniformes > Struthionidae > Struthio > Struthio camelus. The sequence continues at coordinate 91,517,591 of NC_090943.1, read as the reverse complement.
CTCTGTAAAGAGTGGAGTAATCCAAAATGCAAATCACTTTGCATCCAAAAAAGAATTTCCTTCCACTTGCTGGTAACCAGTGAGTTAACCAGATTTCATTTCATGGTTGCAGAAGTAGCCTTAGTAAGTGTACTGGCAATAGTAATGAGACATTACATCACCAGAGTCTCATCTGGATCACCGATTCCTTTTATCATTCTTCTCTCTCATCTGAAACCTGAGCTTAACACAGCAGGATAGGGAGCCTCTATTAATGCAGCAAGATCTTTTTCCTCCGCTCCTCCCTGGGATACTAAAATGCCTTAGCACGTAAAGAAACTCTCCTCTTTTACTAGGTCTATTGTCTCCAAATGTACAGGACTTGCACAAATTAGTCCTGTCAGACATAGTGGAAGAACAATTCCAGCTTCAATCTCTTTAGCAATTTCTGCTTCAGCAGATTGACCAGACTAAAAAGAACAATTCTGCAATATTTAAACAGTGGAAGAATATTTCACAACTTCTGGGGAAGCAAAAATTCGGAAGCAAAGGTCTGTTCAGTGTGGAAATCCGGACTAAACTGAATTTCTGGATTCCAGATGTTTCTGACCCTCCAGGCTGAAAACATGATTTTATTTTAATGAAGCCAGTGATGGGAATTGTTTACTATTTACTAATAAATCTTATTCTTGTGTAATATTTGACATGTGGAAAGTGTTCTGGCAAATCACAATTCATTTACATGATGTTAACTGAAGCGTTGAGCTGATCTAGTTGAACTGAAATGCTGTCTTATTGTGTAAATTAGCAATGGTAAAAACCTTGGAAAAAATTTCAAGGTTACCTACCCAAAGTTAAGCACATACAGCCATACTTACGGTCCTTGATAATGCCCTCTCTTCTTTCTAACAAAGATCCTAAACGTTCAATGTATCCTTACAGGTAAAGGAGATTGTAATTGTTCAGTATATGGGGAGAGTGGAGGGAGGGGAGGAGAAGAAGGACAACTTATAGGACATACCCAAACATCACTTTAAGGCTGAGATCCTTGAAATCTGAAATGAGAAGTCCAAACACCTTTTGGGCCTTACTTCATTTGGGCAACTTTACCTTAAGCATCCAGCTATACTGAACTAGCCTATTCTTGCAGATGTGGTTAACTAACAAAATCCAGAGTTGGAGAAACCCAGCTCAAAGCTAAATTGTTGCTGGGTTTTTACTTATCTTATCCCATTTGAAATTGTCTTTTAATTTATACCTTATCTACTATTTTAAAATATACAATAGTAGTGTTTAGGGCATTATTCTCTCCTCCTGATGAGCATCATCTTTCACGATAGTTGTTTACTTGCCATACATTGCACCAAAAAAAGCACCTGAGGATGAAATGTATATTTCCATACTCAGCAATAAGTACTGAACAAGAGTGGAATTGACATTCTGCTGTAATTGGAATGCACAACTCCAAATATTTATAGTTTATTATATCCACCTCAACAGTTAAGCACTATGGTTCAGACTAACCTGCACATTATTGTATCATTATGGCATTGATTTGCATTTTAATTACAGGATTCAATTTTAAAGAGAAAAAGGGGGAAAAGCCATGATGATTAAGCCAGAAAACTGCTTCTTTCAGGCATGACAACTGTTGCTGTTGTCCTCATTCATTTCAAATAAGAGGCAAAAAGAGCTTCCATGCGCTAAAGTGGGAATATGAAACTGGCTTTTATTTCTGTGTGGAGGCACTGGGACAGACATGAATCTTGGCCTTCCAGATCTCACATGAGTGCTCTGAAAATTCAGGTATCAGCTATTCTTATCACATGAGTTTTAATTTCTGTATAAAGTTCTGGTATTTATGACCTGGCATTTTCCAATCTTACATTAGTTCACAAGCAGTTCCCTAATCAAGACATAACATGTCAATAGGAAGCAGATGTCAGGGAGGCTGAGAGGTCATAGCCCCATGGCAACAGCTCAGCACGTTGTGCACTCTCATATATTCATTTGACCATAGAGCAGTTGTGTTCCTGAGACACCTTGCTTATCCGCATCAGGAACTCAGTTAGCTCTGGTCTGATGGGCACTCTGCAACTACAGAAGTGATTTCAAATAGGTGGGTCCTTAGCATAGCTGATAAGGACTCCAGCATTTGGAAACATTTAGTGTAAAGAAGGCCAAAAGTTTAGATGTAAAGAATCAAAGATATCTAATGCACCACCCGAAAAACATTTAAACTCTTTAAGCCACTACTCCAGCAGAAATAATGGATACAGATTCGGAGGGGAGGAAGAAGGGGGAAGTTATTATAAAGAGGACAGCCAGCAGAGAGGCTGTACCCAGCAGAAACCAGGAAACTCCTCAGATAAACAGAGAGCGTGCACAGAGCCAGATCTTAGAGGGGATGGAAAGGCCATACTGCATATTGATCTAATTCAGGAAACCACTGAGTTGTTTGGCTGAAAGCAAGACGGGAGAAAAGGAAGTACCCTGAAAGGACACAAAATAGAAGGAAGATAAGCCCCTTTTATTTCCATCTCACTTTGTGTTTTCTCTGCCTTTTAAGAGGTTTGCTTTTCTAGTTTATATTTGATCTTAATGTCTAGGAACCTCACTTTTTAAAAGGTACATGAGATCTAGCACAAAGCTGTGGGCTGCTGGAAGTTCACAGCCATGACACCTTTTTTCACTTCAAAAAAACAAAAAAAAAGAAAAAGAAAAAAAAATTCTTGAAGTCAGTATTATTCCAAACAAATCTGAAGAGCCGTGAAATGGCCCTTCTGTTCTTTCTGCTTATCACTGTTCAAGTTTCTTTCAATTTCAATATTCTTTTGCTTTATTTCTGGCTGTTCTAGGACAGGAGCCGAACATAATCCAAAAAAAAAAACAAAACAAAACAAAAAAACCACACCTTGCTTTATGTAATCCTGAATTTTGAGATTCAGACCTGAATCTCAGAAGGGGATCATACTCAACAAATCAAGTAATATATTACTTTCAGTGTATATATGTATTTTTTTTCACTTGCTCCATTAGATATGAATATATACTTCAATTAATGGATAAGAATAACACTGAAATTTTAAGACATGATCAGTATAGACTTGACTGTTGTTTTTGTTAGGATCTGTTTATAAACTAGGCAAAGGCAGAAAGATATTAAAGGATTTTTCTTTTCCTCAAACCACTTATGTTTTCCACTGAGTTTTAACATAATATTTATTCTTATCATATAAGTCTGCCAACTGACTACAAGAGTGTATAAATAGGGTCACAGTGCGTAATCCAGGAATGTTAATTCGTAACAAAACAGACTAACAAAATCGGATATGTATTCAAGATACCGTATGGTGAGAGGAAATTAATGCTTAGTACATAAGCAAGTTACAGCTATTAAGAGCCAGCTACACACAGACCGGATCCTTGAAAACTGACATCATCTAGGGAAAGCTTTCCACTTGCATCTGCAGGAGAAACCTCGAGTCCTCTACTATCCTACCAACCTGGACTTCTACATCAGTGGGCACTGCAGACTATTAGTTACAAATGTTGTACAGGAAAAATATTTCATCGCTCATTATTTTTGTAGTTGTCTTTAAATTTCTAGGCCAAAGTCAGGCTCAGGAAAGGGTGTTCAGAATCCTACCCTGGGCTTGTAAGCAGAGGCACCAACCACAACATTTGAGCCTGGAGAAGAGAAGATTGAGAGGGGATCTCATCAACGTGTGCAAGTATCTGAAGGGGGAGTGTCAAGAGGCTGAGGCCAGTCTCTTCTCTGTGGTGCCCAGCAACAGGACAAGAGGCAATGGGCAGAAACTGAACCACAGGCAGTTCCATCTGAACCTGAGAAAAAACTTCTTCACTGTGAGGGTGACAGAGCATTGGCACAGGTTGCCCAGAGAGGTAGTGGAGTCTCCTTCGCTGGAGATATTCAAAACCCGTCTGGATGTGATCCTGGGCAATATGCTCTAGAGGACCCTGCTTGAGCAAGGAGGTTGGACTAGATGATCTCCAGAGGTCCCTTCCAACCTAAACGATTCTGTGATTCTGTGATTCTGTAACATCTCCCTGTTCTCTTGTGCTGCAGCAGAGAGAGAACTGTACTGTCCCACCCTCCTTGCTAGGCCCTGGTCTAGATGAAAAACCACATAGTGTACTAAGAAATTAGAAAACTACATGGGAAATTACAGTGTTCAAGGAAAGGTAAAAATCTTACCTGAAGGTTCAGAGGAATGTAACAGCACCTCACAGTTTTTGTTTACGTGCACAAGTTTGTACCAAATCAGTTGAAAGTGAGGAGTTTTAATTATTGATTTAAGCTGGAATAAATCCCTGCAAGTATATTGTTTAAAACTGGAATATACTACTTCAACTTAATTCAATGAGCTCCTGAGTTCAGATAAGTCAATATTTTATTTATTTTGATTTAAATACTGAAGACATCGCTCCAGCATGTTCAGCACCTAATATACTATTAACATTGCATTTTAAAATTCAACAGCTCAAAACAATCTGTTCAAGGGGAACTCACTCAGCTGCCTGTTGAAAACTCTTTTCCTTTTTATCCTTTTAGAAATAAACCTCAGCCTGCCTAAGGAGCTGTTTTCTAAAAGAGAGATTTTGCCATAGGTCAGAAGCTCTATGAGATCCACTCTAAGACAGATGTGTCAGCAGCACTTTATCCAAAATGAATTAGGAAATGCAAAAACAGAACAGTTTCAGTTGAACTAGTTAAACTTGTGTATTCGGCTTTTGTGGGCAAATGTATCTGGGATAGGACAACATTACCTAGACACAAGGGGCTTTAAGATAATGTGCAGCTAATGAATAGCTAGTGAATAACCATGCTTATCAGAGAATTTAAATTGGCTTTAGTGATACCATTCCAACTAAACAGATAACTTTCTTTACATATGAACTTGATATTGTAAAACATTATAGTTACTACTGCATGAATATGCTACTAGGAAATACAATGTTTGTAATTACCCATCTTAATTATGTCTCTATAATCAAAGTGAATACATAAGTTACACAAATGAATTAAAAATCTGAGGTTTATCTCTTGGCCTATTAATAATGCAATGTAATGCAGTTGGTTTAATATCTTTATATCTTTAATATTATCTTATCTTAACATTAACATAAATCTTAGCAGCATCTTGAAACAGAGGGAGTAGCTGCTTCTTTCTTAGTAGCCATGGCAGAGAGGACAGTTTTTCTACTGCCTTGTGTGCCATCAGACCTCATGTGAAAAGGTTTCCTGCACAGGCCTTCCCCACAAGTTTACAGGTTTGAAGATGCTCAAAAAAAGGAGCTCCAAAGCTGTGAATTACCTCTGCTATTCCTCCAAAAGATGATTTCTCTCCCTACACAGACTGCCCTAAGTTGCCTCTTTTGCAGCTTCCAGTGGAGGAAACCATTCTGTCCTAATGTCAAACCCTGAGCATCACAAGTCTCCTTTGATCCATTTTTATTTATGAGGAAAGCTGAGAAGCAGATGGGACAAGGTGGAAATTTTCAATGACACCTCAAGGATTTGGATATCCAGGTGTTATTTATTTTACTGCAAACAAAACCTCCAAGTCCCCTGGGTAGCTTTGACAGAGTCCTGGCCTACAGAATAGAGGCAATGACAATGATTCCCAGTCTTTAGAAAATAATAAGTCAGTTCTGAGCACACCAAAGCGATTAATCTCCCTTCCATGGGCACATGTGGTATTTGTAATCTTGCTGTCTTAACTGAACAAGAGACAGTGCTTGCTTGTACTGCCCAGGAAGAACAGCAAGAACCAAACTGTTACTCAGACAATGCAGTAATGCAGTCAGGTTTCTCTGGTGCTCCATGGGGAAGGGCAAGGGTCTTTACACCTATTTAAAAATTATTTACATCAAATACAAGAATCTCAACACAGCGTTTCTTTTTCTTCCCTATCTTCAGCGTGCAATCTTTAGCTTCTTGCAATCCCACTTTAGGTCTCAGCTAGATGAAAAATATATTCACTAAAGAGACAAGCTCCAACAGTCAATAAACCATTCTGAGGGCACAGTTCTCACAAAAAAATTAAACATCGAGTTCCTACTGCTCCTGCTGCCACTCCCATGCAACTAGCCACGTCACTCAATGCAGCATATTCCCACTGACTACATGGCCCAAAAACAGAGTAGAGCGCTCCTACCAATGGATGAAAGTAAAATTAGACTTGCCAAATTATAGAATCAAAGTTAGGCCTGAAAGAGGAAATCAGCTGTGGTCATTTTACCTGCAAATTCTCTGCCATACTTCACTTTCTGTGCCTGATCTCGTTTTGCATTACGTTGTATTTAAATTGACAGCGTTTAGCTCTGGTAAATCAGTCTTTCGAAGCATTAACTCTTTTTTTTTTTCTTTCTGAACTCTGCTCTGGGAAGTGGTGCACAAAAGCATTTTGCTTCCATTTTACATTTCATATTTTCTCCAACTGTCTACTATCACTCATAATTCTTTTTCATTATCAGTATTCACAGGATATACATCTTTACCACGAAATGTATCTCAAATTTCTCTAGATTAAACTGGCTACCTTACGTTCCCAACTTATAATGCACCTTATTTCAGCGAGTTCTGTGGTTTTGAACCAGACCAGCACAAATTGAAGAAGTTCATTATTGATTTAATGTTGAGCTGGGGAAGTGAAAGGTGTACTGATGAAAGACAGGCTATTGGCAGAAACCCTATGGAGTGGAGTTCTGTGAAGAACTAAGCACCATGGCAGCAGCATACAGCAAGGTGTGAGGAATTTAGTGGAATATCTCAATAGAACTTCTCTATGCTTTCTGAAATCCTCAGTCAGGGTTCATCTGTGGGACGCATTAAAATCTTCCATAACATTGTGAGAAACAAGCCTTGGGAATGGTTAGGATTCAGAGATTCCTTGTACATATTGCACAATTTTCCATTTAAAGCTGACTTCACAATTCAAGTGTTCTAACAAAGAGGATTGAAACCATGGAAAAGGTTACGTTGTGATTGAACAATCACCACAGTGCATCACAGTGAATCTTCACTAGAGGTTTTAGCCTGGTGCCCTTACCTTCTGTCTAAGACAGTGTACCACAGGTCAGAAATCTGTTAAGACAGACAGCGGGAATTATTTGTTAAAAAACCACTAGCATGTCACTAGGGAAGGCCTTCATTAGTACTGAGCACCAAGTGAAAACTGGAGCAAGTATTTTGCCGTAAGGCTACTAAAAAAAAGTGATGAAGGCAATACCTTTTCTTTTACAGTCCTGCAAACCTAAGTTATTAACCTTGAGTTATATTCACAAAAGTTAAAAAAAACCCAAAACACTCTACATAGCTCATATCTGGTTACAATTTTTTTTTAACCAGGAGAAATCTGTGAGGATGTTAAGAGGGACTTAATAATTATGTGATCTCATTAATGCCACACAAAGGTTTGCAAGCAAATCATTTGACACCAAAATTGAAAACATCAACAGATGGCACCTTGAGACAAGAACAAACATTACTCTTTGGCTTCAGAAACCATAAGCATTTTTTTTTTTAAAGTACTCACCAAATATAATGGGAAGGGCATGATATAAAACATATTACTTGGCAGAACAAATTTAGAGGAGATAGAGGCTAAAGTTAGATATTCCTTGGAACTGCATCGTTTAAACCCATCGTCAGGAGACAGTCGCATCACCAAATGATCAATCATTCCCCCCCCCCCCCCAAAAAAAAACACCCACCACAGACACACATACCTACCACCACACAAACACTGATGTAGAAAAGTCCCACAACTGAGCAGAACCATTGAGAACATCATGAGCACATGCATTTTCTACAATGCCCCTGGGCAATATGATAGTCAACTGGTAGGAAGCTCAGATATAACCAGGTAGTATCTCCTATTTAATAGTCAGCTCTTGTCATGCCAGCATATTCACCAGTGAAAGGCCTGCCATCAGATTCACTTAAAACCAGCAGTTATTGCAGAAGTTGGGCACTACTATCATGCAGCTTCCACTTTCAAGAAGTCTTCTGGTGAGTCCCTTGTGCCACTGCCTTCTTCCCCACCACCCCCCAGCTGACTACTTCATGGGAGATTGCTTTATGCTTATGATCTAACACCTATTCAAACCACTAAGAAATATAGAAACGGTCACTGATCTTGATAAGGACTTAAAAAGCCAAACAGAAACCTTGGGTCAACAAGTATGGATGAAGAAGATTAAATTAGATTGACCTGGTGTGATAAAGACTATGCCTGGATAGCAATATACTGACCTCTCCATGAAAGCACATGTTTTTGCTAACCAGCTCGTCAATACAGGAGAAAACTGTCATATGGGATCTGAATATCTTGCAGGTTATATGTGGTTTACACCAGAGATCTGAAGTACATGGATATAATCAGTGTAAGTCAATCTTTCTTTCAGAAGTCTTTCCTCAACTGCACAAAGAACAAAATCCCTCAACACTCCCATAACTCCCACTGATCTGAAGGCAACATTAAAAAAAAAAAAGTGGCACTAATCACTATTCACTACATGTCCTCAAGTCTCAAACAGTTAAAGAAAGTTCAAAGAAAGACATATGAGAAATGACAGGAATGGGGAGTCCAAAAAGATAGATAATTAAATAGACTGTAATAAACAAAGGGACAGATGTTGAAGAAGCCAGATACTTGCTTATGCTATTGACCACAGTGGCATTACTGACAGTGTCTTCATTATTAAGAAGTTCAAGTCCTTTTGTCAGTTGATGAGAAATTTGAAACATTTAGGCACTGAAAAAAATCCTGTCTCTGAACTGTACAGTCATAGAAGTTCAAAGGGAGTGATGCTGCTACATCATCTTTGCAACCTCCTGATCCTCAAACTGTCAAGCCTTAGGGAAGTCCTGCCTGCCCCAGTTGTATTACTTATCAAAGATGTATTTCCATCAGAAATTTGAAATTACCTGAAGTTGGGAAAATCAAGATCCTTTTCATGGAACACATTCTCTGTGCCAATGGCAGAATGGAAGGTTGGGGTAAAATCACTACAGCAGCTCTGTATTACACCAGCACTTTCGCCATCTAATAGGAAAAACAAACAAACAAACCTTACAGCTACCCAGGTCTGTCAGTTATAACGAAGCTTTGCACTCTTATCTTTGGGAGCAGGGGGAAAACCTTACGCAGTTAATACAGTTACTCTGCATGCACAATTCAGTTTTAGCAAATTGGGTAAAGATATATACAAAAAGGACTAGTATTTACTTATTTTTTAAAAATTGTATTCATGCACAAGGGTAGCAGGTACAATTCCAGTACGTCTTGCATACCTAAACTTTTAAAATCTATCTATGTACAGAGAGCCATATGCATGTATATGGACAATTAGAGGCAGAAAATTCAGCCAGAAGGAGGCATAAATCCATAATGAGAAGTTTCATTAGATGTATAGTACTGATAAATAGCAGATCATGTAATATTGCTGGGTGAAGGAAAAAAAAAGGAGTAAAATATTCCACTAGAAAGACCAGATGAAAGAGAAGACAATTTAAATACCAAAATGAAGAGTGCAGAGCAACTACACAGCCATAACCTGTGGGAAAGCAAAGGAAAAACCTAGGGGAGTACTTCAGCTACAGTAAAGGAAAGAGATCAGAAAAGGTTCTTTATGCCAGGATTCACAAAGACAAAACATATCAACTGAGCTGTCTAAAAGAAAAGCATACACTGTTAAAGACTATTAAGCAAGTGAACGTTGATATGAGAGGGTATAACATGTTTTGATTTTGATATGAAAGAAGAAAAAGAAGAAGGATGATAATGGGAAAAATAAATCTAGGAGAAAATAAAAGTGAGGCAAAACAGATTGTGAAGTAAAAGAAAAGAAAATTGACTATATAGCTGATGACACATTAAGTAAAGAAAGAATAAAAAGTTGCCAATGTGATTAGGCATCAGCTAAGTTCTAAGATATTTTCACAGGGACGTCAGATGATTAACAGGAGAAGCAACTTAGGAAAAGTACAGTACTTGAACAGATGTAGTCATCTGAGCTAAGCAGAGAAAGGTGCACAAAATATTAAACAGAAACCTCCACTAAGTACAAAGCCTCCAAACAGCAAAAAGAAAAAACAATCCCTTGGCTACGAACGTGTTTAGGGTAATTGTTTATCCTGACCAACAGGTGCGCAAACTATGTGGGTGAAATTTACCCCAAATACGGAGAAGGGATGGGAAAATCCATAAAACATGAGATATTCCAGCTTTGTTCAACATCTCCCATGCACAGCCAAGTAAATAAGTCCTATTTATGCCCTCCACAAAGATGAATCAGAAAAAAAATATTTAAGTCAAACATCACCTCAGATACAATGACCATGTCCTAGTTTGTTTTGCTATTTAAATCAGCATCAGACCACAGCTAGTCACAGAACACGCTTCTCCAGGAAACCTTGTAGTCAAATCTTCTCAAGCAATGTAAGTTCTTGTCTGTAAATGCACCTTTCCCAACCAAGTCCACTCAGATTAGATTAGTATTTTGCTCCTCCACCCTTCCAGATGCGGATAGCTTGTTCATCCAACTGACCATGGTAGTGCAAACAGCAGCAACTTAACCACAGTTTACCTGACTCTTTCCTAATAAGGCCAGATGTTGTGCTACACTATCAGCTTTGTAGCTAAAGTAGGAATTCATATCTCCTGTGCAACTTCTCTGCACTCACCATACTTTTCTCCCCTTACCATGACCACAGCACACACCTTCATTCTCTCAGTATATATCTTTCTGAACCTAACTCCAGGCAGATTTACCTGATCCTTCCTCCTGCACATGATTGTTTGTTCTAATATCAACAAAAAAATAAATCATTCTGTAGGCTTTGTGCTACACCTGAAGCGGATGCTGGTGTTGGCATTTCACCTTGCAAACCTGGCTTAATGACACACAGTATGTCTTTTCCTCCAGTGTATCACAGCTGTATCTGTCGTAATGTTAGTTTATAAGGAATAATTCTTTTTTCTTTTTTGAGCAATAATATTTCATTTTATTCCTTCTTACAGTTTTTCTTGACTCAGTGTAAAGGGCGAGTCTTTTTTTTTTTTTAAATCATCGTCCAGTATTAGTCTATGCTACACATCTATGCTCGTTGAAAAAAATCAGATTATGAATTTGTAATCCTGCTTTTGGTCCCTTGAGGTGAACAGTGATGGAATTCCCTAAAGTTTAGCTCTTACTCCGCACAAAATAGTCAAATATTCAACATTTTACCTTGACAGTGAAGTGACAACTGACCTACATTTCTTCCAGGGATTAAGATATCTAATGGAGTTTTTCCTTGTCACTTCAGGATCCCCAACAGGTTAAGGAAGGCAGAAAATATTTTAAGAAAAGCACACTTAATACCAACTTTGTCATCTGTAATATGATTTGTCAGCTCTGAGAAATGCAAAGTAAGATAGCTATCATGGATCTGGCAAGAAGGAAGCACAACTAATACCTGATGTGGTACATAGTGTGTACGCTTCCATCACACTTTTGTAGATGTGAAAAATGAGAAAAGACATTCTAAAACTGGAAGGTATGTGCTAGTAATGAACATGATGGAATTTTAAAAGGCTATTGGAGAGAGAAGAGAAACAATACAAATCCAGAGAACAAAGGGAAAGTGAAGAACGTTGCAATTTACAACAGTTATTGTCATACTGTGTCCTACTTCCCCATGGAAGGAAGCCATGAATCGATGTAAAATGATGGAGAGCGAGAGAGATGGCCATTTCACAGGTAGGTCAGGACTTTTATTCAGACTGATCAGGGAAAAAGGGAGATGAACACTCTTAAACCGTTCAAGCAGTACAACTATAAGTTCCGGGACAAGCTAACCCTAGAGTTTAAAAAATTTAAGTTATCAGTGCCCCAATATAACTAAGATGTTAGAACATTTTTAACTAAGACTAATCTACCTGATCTCTTAATTAATTCTGTGATTTTATAAGTTGGTAGACCAAATAAAAGACTAAAGTTGTAAGCTGAAAAGGTCAAATTTCATGTAGTTACAAGTTTCCTTTGGTAGTATTTGTCTTCAATTAATTACCCCCTTTCTCTCCCTTCCCCAGCCCCAAGAAAAATAAGTAGGTCACAGACTACATCCTAACAATGCCAGATGGGGCCAGCTGGCCATTTTGGTCACTTGGGATTTCTCAGAAGCTTTGCCTTGAGTGATTGATTATAAGATGTCATTTCAGCAAGTATAGAGAATTGGTTGGGTGAGGGGGTATTCTTCCTTATCCAAGGGTCCTGAATGCAGTTTAACTTCAGTTCTAGGGGGTTGATGGACCGTTTAACTCAACTACATCACTGATTTATCATGTTAAATGCATCAAGCAAATTGTTCCTGGGATGAAAAAATAAAGATCTTCTTTGAATGACCTCTCATCTCTCTGCTAATGTACCTATTTTCTCTGCAGAGCAGTCTATTTTGCCACAAGCTTTGCTATTCTTATCTTGTAGTAGCTAAATGAAGAATAACACAGTGAAACAGGACACTTGTAAATAAGGTTGATTATTAGTCATTTTTAAAAGAGATAGTTATATGTAAACAATCTCATTACTTTTATCATGGCAAATTTATCATGGTACTGTATGGTCACTAGGTCTGTATGAAGTGCAGTATAGAAATCAGAATCTAATGGTAATATTTATTCTATAACATCAGTTCTTATTACTTCAGTGCACTTTCTAGGACATTTTTTAGAGTAGATTATTTTACCAGTGACGTATTTTCTCTGTGTGTATGTACATGTTCACAGAACAGTTAAAGGCAAGTTTTGTTAAAACTTTGAAGTAGCATTACGTTAAGCAAAACTTATTATGATGCCGAGATTAAAATGCATTTTCAATTGATTCACATTTCCAATTAAATTTATGGGCAGCAAAGACATAATGATATTATCCACAAAATTGTACCAGATATGATAATAGCACCCAACTGCATCAGTGCCATAACAGTAGTGCACTATCACTGGTTCTAATTACCTCCTATCTTTTAGGGAATGGCAGGTGGCCAACGAAACGTGAATATAAAAACAGAATGTAATTAGATGAAAGAAGATGAAACTGTTGTTGGCTTTTAGTTATATAAATTAAGAATTTTACTCAACAAGTTATTTAGTCATCCTGGTGAGTGGAAACATTCATTTGGAAGACTAATTATGTAGTACGTACTGTGATTAGAACACCCAGTTGTACTTTATCCTCTTTGCAGGGGAAACATCTTGAATTGTATTTAGTTAGTGCTGAGAATGGATCTTGCTCATTTCTTCTGTAGGAAATCTCCAAAGAAAACCCAGTACAGACAAAAGTAATTGGCATGGTGGTGAACCTGTAGGAAATGCGCTCTTCTCTAAATTGGCTCTCTTTTGCTCTGTCATTCAGATCTACTTCGAGTGACTACTGCACACACGGAGGCACTCAACTACCAGAAACAGTCTTTCAAATGAAGCACAAACTGAAGTCCTGATTACTTGTGGTCTCTTGAGATGGCACAGTACATTTCAAAGGACAGCAGTGTTAGCTCTTAGCTACTAGAATTCTTTAGCTGCTCGACTGAGCAAATAGCAGACCTATTTCCTCCACAAATATTTGACTGAAGGGTAAAATAAACTGTGACTGTACTGTGCCCATGACCGTTTCATGTTCACTTCCTACAAATGTGGCTGTTTCCTGACACAAGTACCCACCAGAAGTAGAATTTATGCTCTAGTTTTGCTGAAGGATGGAAGTGGGGAAAGCAAAGCACCAGAACAAAAACCTTGCATCATGCTTATTTCTAACAGAAGTGATACTTAACTACATGAGTCACTCAAAATGAGAAAGAATAATAGCATTTTATGATTTAGCTACCTGAGTAGCATGGCTCAGACTGTAACGTATGCAGGTATGTAACCTGCAAATGATCCTCACAGCAAGAACTATTAAGATATTTGTGCAGATTTTGTATGACAGGAAAAAAAAAAAAAGTACTGCATTAGTTTATGTGCATTCATAGATGGAAGGACTGAAACTTTTGACAAGTTAACTGCCTCTAAGAATGAATATTACAGGATTGTCTGAGAGAGAAATAGAGGAATACAGACAAGAGAAAGAAGGGAACAAGCAGAGATTTTTATCCCAAAAGACCTAACAGAGTCTCCATTGAGTTCACTGCACAAGTTTCCATTGATTTTGCAAAGAAAGCGATCAAGTACTGTTGGTAATAGCATTAAAAAAATACTAACATAGTAAGATAATTATTACGCTTCATTCACTTGGCTACTGTAAGTACAGCTCTCCTCCTCCACATTCCCTCTGATGAATGCTAATCTTAAAAAGGAAAACATTACTTTTCATCTTTAGGATTCTGTATCATCATCTCATGTTTTTGTGCAGTAATGAACATGACTACTTGGTATCGTTCTTATGTTGTTAGTCTTGATCGCATTAGAAATGCATATCTGAATTAACACTTCGCTAAACTTTAAGGGTTTTTCCCCTCTACTTCTTTGCTCATATAAGTAAGCATCTTTCCCGATAGTTAACATCTATTGAATATCCAGCTTTCAAACTAACAGTGATAATCTTAGCAAATGTGAGGCAGAAATTGCCCCAATCTACAGATATTCTTTCCTCTCTACCTTTTGCATGAAATAAAAGATGACAGGATTTGAGTCCCTCACTCTATCTCTACCTTGCTTAGAGTAAGGGAAAAAAAATAAAAAAAAAAGAGAAAGAAAAATCTGCTTCAGAGCCTCAGCAATGTTTGCTGATTTCTTCACCGGGGAAACATTTCCACCTGTTCATTCCAAGGTGGGACCATGTTAGATGCAAAATGCCGTGGAGGCAGTGGGATAACCCTAAAGCCATGGCTGCTTCAGCTATTGCAAGACACCCTCAATGAATCAGTGCCTGACCTCCAATGCCTCTTTTTCTCCAAGGAACAAGACAAACAGCACAGCCCTCTGGGAGTTCTTGCTGCTGAGATCGTTTGTCAATTAGGGATTCTGGGCTCAGAGGACAAGCCTGGAATAGGGCCCTTGGGATGTGGGAAAAACCAACCATGGGCATGAAGTTTTGGGATGCGGTGGGTCATTGACTTTGCCATCCTCCTATGGAATTTCATGAGTGCATACCTGCGTTTAAGAGAAAGGCTGTTGTCCTGTGAAGCCCCACGACCCCTGACTCCTACCACTCAGGCCTTTCTCTCAGCCAGTCTCTGTCTGGTGTCCCGTTACCTTGCTGTTCTTACTGTTCACAGGGCAGAGATGGGATATGCAATACTGTTGTGTGTGGCACCACAACCATACCATTAGCCCATAATCCACCTCATTCAAGGAGAGGGAGAAGGGATACATAGCAGAATTGTGGCAGGGGAGCCTAGGAGAGCTGTACTATCATGGCAGGGCCACCTGTGCAGCCTACCTGGTAACAGAGACTAAACTGGGATACAGGATGGATGGTTTCTGACTTGTTTAATTGCTATGCAGAAGACTTCTCTCACAGCTCCCGAGGAACTTCATTAGAAAGTATAACAGCCCTTGCAGTCAGACTGGTGATATATGCCACCTCCCCTCTGAGAAGCTTTACAAACATCCTTCCTTTCCCTCATAAAAAGCATTTAAAGAAATACATCACACCTACCAGGATTGCAGCATGGGATGCTCTTAGTATTCACTGCAGAAGGGAAAAGGCCAGAGAATAGTTCCTGAATATATCTGTACGTATATGAATCTTTTGACTCATCCCAGGACCTTAGAGAGACACCAGTACACACCATCTCCTCTAGACTGTCCAAAAGAGCAATCCTGGGACCCAGCATGTCCAAGTGACTGGTGGTCTTGGTGGTATGCTTCCATCTAAAGACCTCTTGTAGGTCTATATAGCACAGGGACACCTGCTGGGTCCCTTACAAAGAGCAGTCGTTGTCCCAGATCTTGGAGAACATGGCCTTCACCTTCTTGTATTCATGGCATTACGTATTAGTCCTCTTACATCCAGCGATAACCATAAGATCAAGAGCCTTCTGATTCTCCCACCAGATTCTTCTTCGCTACTAGAGAAGCTTTAGATTCAAAAAAGCTTTTTATTAGTAGGAGAGAGACCCAGAGACAAGACTGGCAACAGGGCTATAATGCTGGTCAAAAGTCCATCCAGGAGGCAGAACTGGAAACAGGCACTCCTACAACATAGCTCAAACAAGGACTGAAGACACAGGGCTGAGGTGAAGTTGGGCTCATGGGCAGGATGTACGTGAAGGCCCCAGGTGAGGCTGGTCAGGGCCATTAAGGCCTATTAGTGCCCTCAGGGCCTTGACAAACAGCCTTTATTTCAAAACTACACTACTACTTTGAATCAAAACACTAATATAGATACAGATACTGTTGATATTGAGGGAGAACAGAAGGGCAAAGCAACATAGTTATAATCTACCTTACAGTTCTATCAGGAAAACTTTTAGCCTTAACCTTTTACTTTTGTTTGGAACTGAAAAAAAAAAGCTGTGACTGTCTCACAAAATCATATATAGAATCATGCCATTTAATAAAAAACTTATCAGACACAACAAGCACGATACTTATCTGCTGAACTCACATTCTGCTTCCAGATAGTAACTGTAGGGTGAACAGGCTAAAACCAAATCACAGATTTTTCAAGTTCAATAGCACTAGATCTGCATTGAAATTGCATCCTTGAACTTACATCTTGCTCTTTACAATAATCACTAGCTCACCTGCCTGCTAAGACTCCCTCTTTGCCTGCTGAAACAATAGAAGACATTTCTGAAGCTGTCTAAAAGTGATGCCCTTTTCAAATCAAATACACAAAGGACACAAATAAACTGACATATAGATTTTGCTACGCATTCCTTCCTGTGCAATTTATTTTTTATAACAAAGAAGAGCATCTGAAGCCAAGCTAACTATTTCATTTTCCAGATCAGAAGAAATTATTCAAATGGTTAGAGCAAAGCAAACTAAAATTCTGGTTCTGAACTCTCAAAATTTATGGGGAAGTCCAGACTCGGACCCATTTCTGAAGGAGGTCACTGTGTCTGCAGTAAGACAGAGAAAACAATCTGATTTTATCACAGCTGAACATCAGGATGTTTGGATTCAAATCAAGATCAAAAAGTGGCAGTCCAAGTTATAATTTAGCAATCACTTAGGAAGATTTTACTGACAACTGCAAACAATCTGAGAGGCATCTTTTGCAGCCACAGGATGACATGCTTCTCATGTGAACAACCATCTATTTGAAATACTCTTCTTGCTCTCTCAATTGTGGTTTAGCCAAATGGGTGTTTTGCTGACACCAGCAGGTAGAAATTAGGAAGGTGCCATGTATTACTGCACAAGCAGAGAACAGGAAAATGATTTTTGACCTGCTTCTTATCTGTACATTTATTTTAATCTGCATCCATGGTTTGTACTTTGTTGGTATGCAAAAGGGAAGAAGAAAAGAGGATAAGTGTTCAGTAGGTCAACTATTGATATAAGAGTCTGAGTAAGCAACTGCAAAATTCACTTCAGTAATTTATCTGTGCAGGTCAATAGCCACTGACTGCCTGAAAATAAGGGTCGATCACAATGATAGATTTCAATGCCATTGCTATGAACATATATTAATAAACACAGCACAAAAGTGATTTTTGACTCTGTGGTGGAAAGGATAGATAATCAATATCCATGTGTCCTTGCCCAGACTGAACTTTGTACTTGGATTATGCTAATTAAAGACTAAACAAAGTGCTAGTGTTTTCATATAATTAAGAGATGGAGGAAAACCATAGAGTGGTACGTGGCTTTTGTTGGCTATTTCATGATGAAATGAGAAAAAAAAAAATAACTAACCCATTTGGGAAAATCAACATATGTTTTTTTGTAAGCATCCTCTTCTGTCCCATATAGTACTTCTCTGGTACAGTTGCCACAAGAGCAGGTTCAGCACTTTAGTGTGCTGAGGGACTTAATCCAGCAGAAAGTTAATCACTGGATTTTGTGGGAGTAAGGTGCAGCTGGAGCAGCTCCCCTCTCCCTTGCAGTCTCACAAGTGTCGACATGGCATGTGTCCGTGAGCGGGGCTGTGAAACTGGGGCAGGGCTAAGCAGTCTGGACTTGAAGCAGGCTTCAACTGCGATGGACCCATCTTGAAATGCAAACTGCAAGGAAGTGAGGCTTTTTGACAGGAATAACCTGTCGCTCCGTGAAATGATGGAGTTTCAATCACTTGGCACAATAACTGAGGTGACAAGTATTGTATTATACATCTGACTGCTGTGTCTGGTCTTTATACAGAATACCTACATTATTCAGGTATTTCATGAAATACCTGGTATTAATATTATAATCATACTGTGAAACCAGTCATTGAGTGAAATTACTAAAATTTTCATTTGTTTGGAGAACATATGCTTTGCAAAAATAAATGTTAATTTTCTGAAGTGATATGTAGTATTGTGTGCGTCTAGGGGTGAGTATAAAAGAGTACATAGCATTTTAAATATGCATAATAGGTATAGCTTTATTTCCTTTTTTTAGCCAATAATTCCAAATAGTCCAGAGCTAGGTGTTTTACACATTATCTGCCTATTATTTTCAATATTTTCCTGATATGAGTAAAAGTTTTATCAAATTCTCAAAATGCTTAAGTTCATATCAGAAGAGTAACATATTTATTTTTATTTCTTTTTTTAAATATATTTCTCCTAAAATTACCTTGTATGACATTCCCAGATGATTGTAGATGAACCCAGTTTTCCAAATTGCAATGCCAGTTGTATACCTACACATGAAAGCACAAAGAAAATGGCAGGTGCTATTATATTTTTGTCTCCCTTCAACCCAGCTGTTTGAAATGTGGATGCACTTGGATAAGCTGTTGTCTAAGTGGGAGCAATAACCAGGTAGTTAATGTGCTCAGACTGCTATTTATTACACAGAACAAGGCCATTTTATACATTATGTTCCTTCTTATTTTTATCTACTTATTCTGTCACAGTATGAAAGTTGAATCTTTCCTGAGGCACAGAATGATGTCTATAATAATGAAAATAGCCATCTAAGAACTGTTGATGAATACCTGTAAATAATAGTAAATATGAAGCGAATCAGAAGCTAATCAGTTAACCATTTCTTTTCAATCCTTTTCTTCTCTCTACTTCTTCCCTTTTTACAATTTTTAATTTCTTACTTTTTCTCTGAATTGAACCATAGCACAAAGTTAATTGGCCTCCTAGTGACCTACCAGTAACTGATTTTTAAATCAGTTGGTGAAACAAAAAGCAAGTCATAACAACTTATTCAAGAAAAAAATTTTTTTAACTGAATCATAAATCTGGGGACTATCATTTAAGTTGAATGCAACAAGTCAAAGCATATGTCTATTTTTAATTTATCTGTATTAAATTTAGATGAATCTAACCTTCAAATAATTATTTGAATTTTTCCAAACATTTTCAAATTCTTTTTCTTCATTGAGACTAGAATTCAATTTAAGGTGAGTTTAGTAATAGTTTTGCTTTTTTCTGAAAGAAAGGTAGCAGCCTCAAAAGATTTCCTTCTGCTCAAGCAGTGATTTCTATTTTCAAACAACCTTTTCCTAGTTACAAAGTTTCAGTTTGTAACTAACCATTTCACCAAAAGCAACAAAGTACTGAGGTTCTGCAAACACCTGCCTTGGATGCCGAAGACAATACCTTTACTGCTCTGTCTTCAACTGTGAGTTTAGATTTAAGTTTGTGCTTAAGTTCCATTAGCCGCAAAGAGATTTAACACATTCTTAACTTTTTTTGTCTTTATACTTACCCTGAATTGAAAATTCAAAGTTTATTGTAGGTAAGTTTATTGTATTACTTAATATTTGCTGTTTCTTTCTCACAGCAAGTGACTGTACATATTTTAATGTGTATTTTAAAGTTTGAGCACAACATAGTACTATCTATATGCAAAGTACCCCATACTCAATCATTTCAATTACTTCCGTCAGATAGACTGGCAGGATTCACAATAGGTAAAACTGTAGAACCATAACAGATTTCTTAATTGTCTGACCAATTTACCTACCCCACTCACTCAAAAAAGGAGGTTTCATACCAGCTGAACCACTTAAGTCTCCTACCTTTCCGTCTATCTGTTCCTCCTATATACACTCAAAAAGGAAAGTTAAAATCAATTGAACCATTTCATTTGAGTGTAAATAAAGGTTTTTAAGTGTCTTAATAATCCTCCCCCTTTCTTTCCCTCCTCTGCCTCTATACACACATTTCCCAAATTTCCTTCCGAATGTGTCAAAAAGAAAAACATGTCGAGATCTTTCAAATGCTTTCCCCTTTAAATAAATCAAACTACCTTTGAACTGTAACACCAGTCTGTGGGTTGCACTGGCTTCCTGGCAATCATTGTAACTTGGTACATGTGTTTCATTTAAATAAATATATCAGTAGTCTTGAATGTGGTATAGTCATTACACAGAATAAACTCAGATTAAAGAAAAATTCTACCGAGTAGTAGAATTTCCACTACTTTATTGCCACCTGGGTGTTAAGTAGAGCCATTGTACTATGAAGAGGTGCTAGTGATCTGCCAGTCATTTAGATCAGGCATCTGACAGTAGAGCACCCTGGAGCCCTTTTGTCCCACATACCTGGGCCTCTTTCCCAAGGAGGTGGCATTGTGGAGAACATCCAGCTACTGTTCAGATAGGGGGTCAAGTCTCAGCTGGGGCACATAGCCAGGGTCTTAGGTGCCCCATTTAGAAGAAATTACCTTTGTGTACCCTTTGTATTAATATTTAATGTAAATATTAAAAAGATTTTGGAGATTTATATATAGTTTTAATGAAAAAACACTTTCCTCTTTAAAATAATTGAATGTTTTTAAGGCTAATTAAGCAGAATACTATCATAGATCATCTTCCTAATATCTGGAGGCCAACTTCCTTTTCCAAAGTACTTGGTCATTGAGCTGATTATATGACATGAAATGCAAATACACAGGTAGGGTGATTCTATCTACATCTCTGTCATGATAACTCCAAAGCTAACAACAGTATCTTAACACTTACTACTAAGTTCATCAAAATGGCAAAACGAGTCATTTCAGGAAGTACACACAGATGCTCCGGAGATTGCAATTGCACACATTCTATTCTCTTTAGCATTTAAATCTCCTAGCTATTTAATGCTGATTATTTTTTCACATAGCACAATGAAACTCTACTGACATCGATTTTGTTAGGTAATCTGAGCATGAACTCATGCTGGAAGCTTGACTCAGGCTAACGTGCCTAAACAATGCAGTATTAATAATCTCTTAATTAAATTCCTAATCACAAACAATAACAGGTGGATTAAAAATTACCGAGAGCTGTTACAATGTGTCCCTTGAAATTTCCCTTAAGATGGAGCAGCATACTTTGAGCGTTGCAATTTCAGCTCACAGATGTTCAATTTCTGCCTGCAGTGAGGTCACTAGGAGAATGGTGAAGCATGCTCCATGCAGCTCCTGCCCACATGGGAGCACTTCAGGAGTGAGATAGAGGTTGAGTGGGCTATTTTGATGGTGAAAACCTGTTCAAGGCTTACCAGATAAACCTCTTCACTCTACTCTAGCTTTTCTCTTCTCTGAGCAATAATCAGAGCATGGGACATGATTTTGGCCTCACTGGAGGGTCGGACAGAGCTGACCTAGGAGCAGGGTCTGCTGCCATAGGTTGGGGCGCTGAGAAGCCAGACGACTATCTCTTCCCAAGGGTCTTTGGCTAGAGAGCCAGCAGGCATTAGGTTTTGTGCTATTTTTTTTTTTAATGCCTTGTGCTTGTCAATTTTGTGTTTGTGCATTTTGTTATTAATTCAACCAATCAGCACATTATTTTATCTCCTGACAAATATTTAGAAGTATTAATGACAATAACAATTCTCTAGTTTCTCCCATAGCTGTGGAAAAAACAGGACAGTTATCTTCTGTATGGCTGTACATATTAAGAAAAGCTAACCAGGTATTTGCCACCAAAACATTTTTATTCAATTTGACAAAATTGTTGATGGGAAAAAGATGACTTTTAGTGAATCTCTAGAGTAAAAAAAAAAAAAATTCCTTTTTTTGAAAGAAAAAATAAAGTTGATGCATCCAATTTTCTCAGTTGTAAAAAGAAACATTTTATTTTTCCTATGACTTCTTGCCTAGGCATTTCAGTACATTAATATCAGGAAAGAAATTATAACAGAAAATATTTCAAAATCAAAACAGCTTGATTGATTCAACTTTTTTTTTTTTTTAATTAGTGGTTTAGAAATATTCTTAAGATCTTAACTCTTAAAAGCCTTTCCTGGAAGGAAAAATACGCTTCTAACCCACCATTACTCTTAGGCACATGAAGAGCTCATGTGAAGTGAAACGACATGAAGGATGGCAGTAGATGCAGTACTGATATTTTCTCGACTCTTAAGATTGCCACCACTGAGGGAGAGAGAGAGACCCACAAGATACATTTAGGATGCAGGGCTGGCAGTGTACAATGCTTGTTTCCCGGAACAGTGTCAGTACAGAGTGACATTGCGGTGGAGTGACTCAATACCATGTGACGTTTTTTGAGCAACATCACAAAAAGAATATGTAGAAAGGACACTCTCATTTCCCACAGATAGGGGGTCTGCCTGCCTCTGTTCAGTGTATTCATGCCTGTCTTACCTCTAACTTTTAGAGGAGTGGATGGAAATCTTTTCTTCATCTTCCTCTCCTGGACACTTTCAGAAGAGGGAGTTTCTTTTCTCATTTTTCTATTTCCAGCTTACTTGCGGGTATTATTCACAGAAGAACAGAGAAAATCGGGAGGAAAGAGTTAAGCTTTAACCACTTTCACAAGCAGAAGTGAAAGTCCAGCTGTGTCCACAGAAACTAGTGCCAACGTTCCCTTTATGAAACCAAATTTCCTCCATGAAAGTTAACATCAGTATTATGCATCTGCAAGGGGGAGCTGGAGTGTCCAGAAGGCACACAGCAGAAGGGGTTCAGCAGACAGCGCCCTTGCGCACTGTTCGCGGTCCCACAGCTGGGTCCTAGGACGTTTCCAGACTTAACGTTGCCAGCTCTTCTTTCACCTGCAGCTTGATGCAAAGTCCTTTACCGTGAACTGTCTGTGCCACCATGTGGAAGTTTGCAAGAAATGCAGGCGTGCCCGGTAGCGAGCTCCCAGCAGCACGCCCAGCTTTGGCCGCATGCCTCTGCCAAGCCAGCCCTTCAGTGCAGAAACGCAGCTAGCGCTGCCGTTCTCTGCCAGCCTGGCTCTCCGCAGCCAGCCGCCCAAAATGACACACGGTCAGGGAAGAAGTTTAATTTCTTCAGTATGAGCAGCCATTGGATTAGCTTAAAAAAAAATGCACCACCAAATCCCCAAAACTCCTGAGTCTGAGCATCCCCAAGCTTTATGCAGCTGTAATCTGGAGCTATGTATTTGTCACAGATGCTCATGTCCTCCATAAATTACTATTGACTGGCGAACAGCAAGGAGGGTATTTTTTCAATAAAATACACTTAACATTAAATAGCAAAGGAGGAACTGACAGAAGACATGGCTCAAATGCATTAATTAAAAGCAGTTTAGCTGCTGGGAAACCGCCTGTATCTTGATGCAGGCAGCTGCAGGCAGTCCCAGGGCTGTGAGCATACATTTTAAAATCATTCAAGGACTAGATGCAGTTAGAGATACATCAATAAAATAAAGACATTAAAATAAGTAGGTGTTTTTTCAAGGACTAGAATATTCATTAAAAACAAAACAAAACAAAACAAAAAAAACCAAAGGAACATCTTGGCCCCATGTACACTGTGAACCTTTTCAGCTATCATCTATTTACCCTGTAATGCTGGGGACAGACAACCTATATAAAAATATCCTGGATACTGCTAATGCATAATTTAAAAAGAGAGTTTGTCATGAGTACAATTCCAAAAATATGTGTTTACTAAATGTATGTTTAAACTATCAAAAAAGTTTCTGAAGTTATCACATACTCATTAGAAGAGCTGATTGAAAAAGAAGTGGATGTAAAGGGGAGAAGTGGGCATATCACTGTTTATCATATGATCATTGTTTTTTTCTGCTCTGTTCCTCTTTCCCCTCCAATCCATTTAAAATGCAGACCATTTTTATGCCTCAAAATAGAGCAAAGAAAATCCCAAGCCCATTATAAAGCCTAATACCATGGCTTAAAACGTAAGGAGAAGCAATCACCAGTTGTGTTAATTAGCACTCCTTGTTCTTTATATTAACTTATATACACACACTATATATTAAAATATATAGTTATATATGTACATATATACACACACATACATATTATATATAAAAATGACTATCTTTTTATACTCATAGGGAAGGAAAACTGTACTCTAAGATCTCCTTAGCTCTCTATGGGAAGAACTGTCATTCTCATAGCCACCTGTAGGACTGCAGCCCAAGGGTCAAAAACTATTGTCAGTACTGTTTGATGCACATGAAGGCTCCAGTTCCCAATGTGGACCTGCAGAAGGGAAGGGAGGGTGAATGAGAGACAGCTGTACTATCTTGAAGTTTTCCAGTATCAGCAGAGGGCACACACATCAATACGGTTGTACTCAGACCTAGGTCAAATGAGGTCCTGCAAAATTTAATCTGACTATCACAGAAACATTAGGCGCACTCTCCCCATATGAATTATATATATTTCACAAAAACTGAGAGGTGCATGAATACCACTACATAGTAACCATTATTATGTCTTATTTAACTTGGGTGACATTTAAATAATATTGTTAACCTTCTTCTAAGGCTGACTTCTTATGCAATAACTCATTTTTTTCTGGATAACCTTTATGTACTCACTGGGCATTTTCTGTGCAGCATTTGAGGATATTTGATTAGCTACATGCAGACATAGAGGTCATAATTAAAAATGAATCAAGAAAGCTAACATTAAAGCTTCCTCTCCTTCCTATGCTGTAGAGAAAAAAAGTCAGTAGTGGGGGTTAATGGCTATAAGCACCTTGCAGAGAAAACCGAGAGTCATGCAGGACTGAGACCCTGTAAGTTCTCCAGTATGAACTTATGCTGTTCCAGTCAGTGAGTGCCACGGGAAGTTGAGCCACTGATTTTTCAGCAACTATAATGTTCAGAGGAGTAAGGAGCTCTGGTGCGTTGTGTACTGAACTGGAAGCCAGGAAGATCCAGATTTCTTTCCCTGATGAACCAAAGGCTGATGCTGGCCAGGCCACTGTCTCCTATCCCACCCCTTCTATCTCCTATTTTGTATGCAAGTCACATAAGACAAAGACATTCCCCAGCACGCGCTCACACAGAGCATAGAAAACTAAGTCAGGCTTGCTGTTGTGCTTCGATGGGCTGACGCAATGCAATTGGATGCCAGTTGCTTTTAGCACAACAGCTGTCTGTCCCTCACCACTTTTTCCTTGCTGTCCACAGCACTGGCTTTGTGAGCCCAGCTCCAGCACTGTGCAAGGTCTTGTAACTGCTTTGTTCCCACTAAGGCCAGGGCCAGGGCTGGGTCTCACTGCTGCCTCCTTCACCGCTTGCCCTCCAACCTTTGTTTTGCCCTTTCACACTGGTGTGAGATTAGAAGGCTGTCTCGGTTTACTTTGCTAAAACTGCTGTTAGAGCCCGCCCCAGAGGGAGGCAGAGATCCTAGGGATCCATCTTTTCCTTGTTGGAATGAGACATCACTGCTACGCAGGTGGGGACCACCAATAAGAAAAAGCCGTTGTACCTCAGGGGAGCAGCCCTTGGGAAGAGTGGGACCCTGTGGGACCCTGCTACCACTGGAGGCCACAGCTCCCAGCTCCTGGCGGCTAGGCATAACACCAGAGAGCATCTCCACTTTGGGCACTCTGCTCCCCGTGGCTCAGGACAGCACATTACAACCATGCTGCGGCCACTCCCAGCCCCTGCTCCTCCTGGCCAAAAGGCACCCTATTTACTGTCAGCTAGAGACCAGAGCCAACCTTGGTGGGAGCACCACGAAGACACGGAGGAGGGAGCAACATCACAGTTAATACTATTGCACTCCATTTTTCCAAGTATGATCACTGATCGTTGTGTTATTTCCTCAGGCAGAAAGGGGAATGGGGACACCGAACAGGGAAGGGTTCTGCTTCCCTCCTGCCCTGTCCTGCAAAGTAAATGGAAACTGATGTAAGGCACCACACGTGCTCTTTCAAATATGAGGTTTCTAGAAGAGACTGGGTTATCAAAAGCACTACTTTAACGGCTCAGTCATGCCCTGAATGAAGTGAAAGCCTGGCAGAGATAATGGCCACTAAAAAGGGGCAATAAAACAACATCTGCATATATAGCAATAGACTTGTGAGTTTAGAGCATGTCATCTTTTCTTTACAAGATTAAATAAATTAAAAGAGGTGTAATGCAAGGGGAGCTAATCATACTGTTTTTTTGTTTGTTTGTATAACACATTTACTAAAACAGATTTAATGAAGCCTTCCTGAACCACAGGAAGTTCCACCTAAACCTGAGAAAAAACTTCTTCCCTGTGAGGGTGACAGAGCATTGGAACAGGTTGCCCAGAGAGGTAGTGGAGTCTCCTTCGCTGGAGATATTCAAAACCCGTCTGGATGTGATCCTGGGCAATATGCTCTAGGTGACCCTGCTTGAGCAGGGAGGTTGGACAAGATGATCTGCAGAGGTCCCTTCCAACCTAAACGATTCTGTGATTCTGTGCAGCAAAATAAGCTCACTAAACAGCTTCGTTTTCATTTGGTAATCCAAGACCTTTCTGGAGAGGTATGAAAAACACTAGCAACTTTCGATGAGAAACGCTCTCTGCCTCCATTAATGTTTTATGTCAGAGTTACAATTTTATTCTACAGCTGCATTATTTCAACCTCTAAGAGTCATACTGTAGCATGTTTGAGACTGCTTTGTAAAGCAGTTAAACTACTATCATAGTTAGATCAACAGCACAAAAGCACAGAGCTCTGTTTTTGATGAACAAGCCAGCAACACTAAATCAGTCATGGGAAATTGTTCCTCAAGTACTTTTACAGCAGCACTGAGTATTATATTCCTAGATTAAAATTCTAGGTAATGCTTATTATCTACTTTCTTTCCTCACTAAGAACAATAGGTGAGGTCTTCAGAAGTGCTTCAGCAGCTCAGATTGCTACACCCCAGATTGTGAGAGAGCCTCTAAATGCTAGAAAGCCTGTGTTTCATAGAATTAGGCCTTCAGATGCATTGAAACGTCGGAAGGTACTTGCAAAAATCTCTTAAGCTATTCCAGCAGAGAAATGCAGAATTAAGCTTTGGACTAGTTTTCCAGAGAGGTTCAAATAAGGGACAGGGACATGCTCACAACCTATAGGCTGGCTTTCAGAAGTACAACGCAGCTTCTAGTGCAGTCCATGGGATCTCCTGATCTTCAACCACAAAAATATAAATTTTAGATAGGTGAAAGTTATATGATACAAGCTGTAGCTTGCAATACCTCCTGGCAGCTCCTCATCAGCCTTCTTCCAAGATTTTTCAATGCTAAGATGAATGGAGAGATGGATTATAAGACTGCTGAAAGTCTTTTCAGCCTTGTTTTCTGTTTCTAAGACATAAAATATAAGGTTTTCATAATTTTAAGCTCCTTCCCAATAACTCAGTAGAAGTTGCTGTGAAAGGTAGGAGATGAAGACTTCTCTGCGTAAGTACAGAGGTGGTTGCACAGGACATCAAGCTGAGGAATGGCTGCTTGCTGCTTATCCACAGGACATCAGAGCAAGAGCGGAGTCCCTCACAATAATTCCCAGTAGGCGTCCCTTTACAGACTGATTCAATATGGACACAACAGGAAGCCTAGACCAGCACCAAGCTCTTATTGCCCAGCTATTGGGAGCAATGTGACTGCTTGCTACTCTGCACAGATACAAGGATCTCGAGAGTACTGAACGAGCCATGGACTCTGTGTTGCACAGTCAGAGCTGCTATGGGTTATGAGGTGAAAGCCTCCTTTACCAAATTTCTTTCTGGGCAGTATAATGCAAAGGAAGAAATTGCATCGACAGGTTCCTTATTCTTGAACAATGAGTAAACTTGAGACTGTGCTGGAGGTAGTTCGATTTATTGGTCAAATTAAAATGATTCTGCAGCCAGCTTTACTTCATGTCACTGTTGATCACTCTCGAAAGCCAGGCTGCTTTGAGTTTGACACCACTTCCCCCTGCCTGCTCATACTCAGACCCACACCTGGGATCCCTGGTACAGGATCCCATCTCTTTCTTGCTGGGGCGCTGCCCATGTCCCCCACCTTCATATTTCCTGCTGTTGCCCAAGGAAAAGAGAACTCTTTTCCCGGCAATGTACTCCTGGAGGAACATATCTCTTGGTAATACAAAGGTACATCTCTCCTAGAGTGATAAATAATGCAATACCCCTCCCCCCCCATGTGTGGAGTATCAAGCACCTCAACATTTCACATAAATTTCCAAAAAGAGAAAGAATTATATTAAAAGTCATAGCGGGTAGACAAAACCTCTCAAATGCTTTCAATAGCATGTATCATTCCTTTGCAGAGGCCATTCCTTAGTCCTGCCTACTGAAGTTAATGTGCCTAGTGACAGGCAGAGAGGTGGAAGAATCCACTTTTTGCTTTTCCATTTGGTAATAAAGTTATGGTTTACCAGCTTTTCTCAGATCTTAACAATGTACAGTAATAAAATTCACTATGGTGATGACAGAGGTCATTGGGTAGTTTTCCAAATGGCTAAGTTCATCTTGAGTAATCCAGGGTACCAAGATATGGTGAATAAAATTGTTCAGAAGAGACTTATAGTATGGAAAGGGTTTAACAGCATTAAAAAGCTTTTCAAGGACAAACTACAAATGAGTGCTGAAAACAGAAAAAAAATCAATAAAAAACAAAAAGGTGATATAGAAGCAGAACTAAACACCTCTGGCTATTTCAGTCCCTTGCAAATTGGGAAAGACTGAAATCTAGCAGTCAGCCTGATGTGCCATGACTAACTGAAGGGCAAAAATGTTGGTTAATAAAACAAGCTTAAGTAAATCTCTTAATTAAAAGAGTTGTTCTTTAAAAAGAAATCAAATGTCTAGAAGAAATTCCTGGGATGTACAGGCATGCTTAGTACATTTTCTACCTTCATAGCCTTTTTTTTTTTTCTTAATAAGGGGACATATGCCCACTTCATACTTGCGTTCATACCAGTGTTCCCTGGCAAAACACTTTGCTATTCCCAGGGAGTCCCAGGGATCTTTGCAGACTGCGTGAAAGTGAAAGTTGAACAAAAAAGTCAAAGGCACCTGACTCCACCTCCTACTCAGATTTCTAAGAAAGCTTGAACAGGAGTAACGGATATAATCATATTAAAGACTGACACCAGTCTCCACTGGAACATCATTTTCTCTACCTGGATTAGCAGTCTCAGGCAGCCTAGTATACTCAGGTGCATTATAGCATGCTGTTGCCAACAACAATTTGATTTGGTGTTCAGATAGTTATCAATCAAATTATTAAAGAACAAAATTAAGAAGAACACTTTGATGGGATTTAAAAGTTCATGTGTAGTTGTGGTTGTTTAGTCAATCAGAAAAGGGTTGTGGTTGTTGTTGTTGGGTTTTTTTCCACTTTGCCTCATTACTGGTAAGGTGTGTAACTTCAGGGGAGTCTTTCCTGCTTAAAGATTGCATATGCTTCTGCCTTACCTCTGCTGGTTTACTTTTTGCACTTCCATTTCTCCTTTCACGTTTTATTGTGGCTCTTTGGACTGCTAGCTGCTCCAGCCAGTGCGACCTCAATTCCTTTTAGATTCCTTGGATGCCCTTATAACCTAGACAATAAGTATTGGGAAGAAATGTCTTCCCGAGCAGCTAGCTCTTGTAAGGGACTTCGCTCCAAGGGATTCTGGTTGCTTTCTGGTTTGAGCCAAAGAGAGCTACCCCAGCAGTGCCAGTAGCCCAACATCTACAGCATACAAGCAAGAGGGAGGAGATATTGTAGAAACAGATGAGGTTCAAGTCCCTAAAGCAACTGCTCAAAGATTGGTCTCCTTCATTCTTTACTCAAGTGCGGTACAGGACAATCTGGATCTGCCTGCAGTGAGGGCACGGAGAGCAGCACAGGGGTGAGGTGAAGCAAGAGCAGATGTAACTGGTGAGAGTTAGGTGGAGAAGGTGCGAAGAAAAAGAGAAGAGAAACTGGAGGTGGAGAAAGTAAAAACAGTGGTGCTGGAGGGGGAGACGCAAGCAACTAAAAGAGCAGGGGAGCTGATAGCATCCCGAGGGAGATTAAGGCAGCTCAAGATATTAGTGACATTTAGAGTCCATAGAATTCTCTGTGAAGAGCTATCTTTAAAATTGTCAAAGGACTACTATCTTCCCTCCTTATTCCTCCTTTTCCTGTTCACTGCTACAGTTTGGACTCCTTTAGAGTAAGGGAGAGTCAGAGCCTGGCAGGCTTCAGAGCAGGACTATGACCATCTACATCAACATCCTTAAAAACATCCAAACTGAAAGGAAGTTCCTAAGTGAAGTTTTCACTGCTGCTTAAGAATGATAGATGAGAGTCTGCTAGAAAGCCTTTGCTTAATGTTCTCCCTTTATACTGCTTTCAGAAATCATTACACATTTTAACAAAAGAGTCAACAGTTTTAAAAGACCCCCACTGGTCTTTCATCACTATCCCTAACCCATATCATACAAACATTTTTTTCCTTTATATTCTAAATGCACATATTAACCAGCAAGTTAATTGAGATGACCCAGCAGAAATTGAGATGACCTCTTTAAAGATCCCTTACATCTTTAACAAGAAACAGCATTTTGCCAGGAAATCTATCCAAGTTGAAAGAATCATGGACTTAGTGGTACAGAAAAAAAAAAACTCCACTTGAAAACTAGTTTAGGAATGATTTTCTATTTGTAGATCTGTGAGAAATTGATAAGTTTTTTCCAGCCCCGGGTGGCCTGTCCTCTTGATCTCTCAGGCGTCTACTATTAAGAAACTGAATTAAGTTAGTTTAAAAAACACAAGGTTTATTTTTTGTGTCTATTTCAGTAAATTTAATTTGCTCTCTTGCTGCTAAAGCCCTAGTAACTACATTAGTAAAAAGAAGGAAAGGGTAGTACTAAGATTTGTACCAATCAGAAGAAGATCAGGAAAAAAGCCCCTAATGGGTGAGAACCACAGGATGACGGCATTATGTCCCAAAGGAAGTAGGTGAAACTGTATTGACAAAATAAATTAAAACGAGCCTGGAAAAGCTATTTGAAGGGTATAGCTACAGCAGTGCTCAGGGGATGAAGGCCACAATTCTGTTAGCATTAGTTTCTATCATTTAATTCTACTGTTGTTTTTTTCCTTCTTTTTACAACGCAAACATGTAGCTTAAACTATGTGTGCAAACTGCATATCATACATGTATTACTACTTAAGAGGCTGGTGAATAACAGCCTCCAAAAAGAAACAACAGCATCTCTAATAACTGTAGTATT
This sequence comes from Struthio camelus, assembly GCF_040807025.1. Classification (NCBI taxonomy): domain Eukaryota; kingdom Metazoa; phylum Chordata; class Aves; order Struthioniformes; family Struthionidae; genus Struthio; species Struthio camelus. The sequence goes on along the minus strand of NC_090943.1, from coordinate 91,486,088 downwards.
TAGAAGGAGACTCGATGAAGCAATCAAATAGCCATCTAATTCCACAATAAAGGGAGAGCTTCACTTTGATAACTTTCATCCAAATGTCATGGGAAATCACAATTTTTGCAACTCTTCAGTGAAGCAAGCAACACTGGAAATACATGGACAGGGCTACTGCTATGCTCTCCTTAGATGAGCTTGAAGCAGTGAAACATGAGCCTGAGGAGAAACGCTTGGATGTATATTGCAAAAGAAAGGGAGGAAAGTAAGTTTTTCTGGCAGATAATTTGGTAAGGTCAAAATCTGTGAGTTTTATGGAAGGTAGTTTACAGAGAGTACAAGAAAGAACAGGGAGTGCACGTAACAGACGCTGGGTTCTCCAGGGCACCAAAGCACTGGTGGTACAGTTATTCTGGCAACTGGAAAAATGAGAAAGAGGTTAAAGCTACAGAGCAGCTGTATATGGTTCTACTGTGGACTACTAAATTCAGCAATACTTTCCTTGCTCCTGCTTCCCTCTCTGGCACCCTCTTCTGCTGCTGTCAGCATACTGAATTTTGCTAGCTTGCGGATGAATTGAGAGAAAGGAAAAGCACCTTCTCCCCCACTGCCATTATTTTACTTTCTGCCTTGGGGCAGCAATGTTTGATTTTGCCCAGACTGCTGAGAAGTCTTGAGCCAGTTTGGATAATATGTAAGCCTAAGTCCAACGTAAAGGGAGAGCCTGAGTAGCACTGTAAATCCAGCTCCTTGAAATAGGCTATGGACATTATTATGCTCCTGGTCCTCGAGCAGTGGGGAAATTGGCACTTACCATCTTGCCATGCTTACTTTAGATTTTGCCGTAGCTTTAGGGTTGCCACCCCATTCTTTTTCTCCCATGTCCTCCTCAGTATGACCTACCTGGGTGTCAGATGTCTGCAGGACTCAAACGGGATAAGAGGAGGGTGGTTCTCTCCAGACTAGGCTTAGTTTGCTGCAAGCTCTGTAGGAACGTTAGTTTTCTTCCGGGCATTTGCTGTTCTGCTCCTCCATTTTGGGACTGCATTACCTGATTGCCAGCCAGTCACCACAAAATCTTCAGGCATGCATTTTAGAACAAAAGCATTCAAGGGAAACATAATAAAAAACAAGTAACAATGTAGTTTATTGCTAGTTTTCTAGTCACAACTCCAAACTACCTAAAGCTCTATTAAGCACACACACAGATTCTATAGTTATTCTGGTATTTATCTTCCCTGGACATTTATTTGACAGTTGATTAAACCTGTTTTTTAAAAATGCCATAAAGTCTTTACCTCTTCAGCTTTTCCTTCCTGAAACAGAGTAACATATACATTTTTTTCAAGTGGGAGAAGCACTTAGATTTATTTATCTGCCAATAGCTGTTTGCCAATTAATGAATGTATATCACACTTACAGCACTAGTGCATGAGGCTTCTTTGAATATTTGCGTCCATAATAAACAAACACATTCACATTTCACAAAGTCACATTTTAGGCTTCCAATTAGCAGAGAGTGAAAAAGTGAGAGGAATGGGATTGAAACTGAAAGCTTCTTCCTAGTGAGAGAAGCGAGTATTTGGCAGTCTCATTCCTGGTGACTGTCCTTGGGCTTAAGGAAGAGTCACAGCAGCTCTCCCAGTTGCTACAGTCGTTTCTGAATTTCTCAGAAGATACCTTATCCTTTCATTCTCAATGGTGTGGAGAAAAGAGGAGCTAATCACCACTACATGCTGCTGCATTCTATTTTGGCATCCGTGTGGATAGTTTTGTCTACTCAAATAGTTTTGCATTTTGATATAGCAGAGTTGCAGCTGACCGTAGATAATACTTAAGATGCATCATTTCAGTCCACTGCTTTTACCTTTTCATTTAATGAACTAAAGGGTGAAACTCTGAGTTACACAAAGATTTCAGATATAAATATGATTTTCTGATATGCTCCATCATTTGTTAGATACTCTATTGTCTATGCTTACATGAAATACTCAATGCTTAGGGAAAAAAGAGTAATTAATTCAGTATAATTCTAAACAATGTAGATATTCAGCAAATGTTACAGACATTAAACCATTAAAATGGAAATATCCTTAATTAAGAAAAAAAACCTTTAGAAATTATCTAATTCAATCATAGTGCCTTGTACAAAGAGTTGATTTTATTTGCTTCGAGTGTCTCCACAATAAACATTAGAAAAGAGAACACCCGTTTTAGGTCATTTAGTCCACAGATTGGGAAAGTCCAAATATCCTTCTGAAGGATATTGTACAGCAATGCTTCTAGTAATTGCTAAAGGATGTGCATACTGATCTGAACCAATCTAATTACACAACACTTTATATGTCTAGTGGCTTTGGGGGACACATTCATTTTTATATACCTTTTTTCCAGGCTACTTATGGGTCTGAGCAATGCTTTGCTCCCACTTACGTGTGAGTGATAACACAATGAGAAATCCAGCTCTTGGTTGATGACTGTGGTCCATTCAGGAACACTTCTGCACAGTTCCAATAATCTGGTCACTCCTACTGCATTTTCCTTGCTTGATGTTGCTAAATGCATATGCAACATAAGGCTAGAGGAATCTCAAGAAGACATCTAACCCACCTGCTTGCCCCGGAGAAGGATAAAGGGAAACTGGAACTCCTGGAAAATACTAGCTAATATAGTTTCAAAAACCTCTACTGAAGTATACTGGCTCTATTTCTTCCTAAAGTAATCTGTTTTAGTACACAGCTGTCCTTACCATCAGGAAATTTTTTCTTAATTTCAAACCCAAAACCTTCTTCACTGAAGTATAAGCATTACTTTTTGTCTTACCTACCACAAACATGAAGGGAATAACCTACTCTTCCTTTTTTTTCCAGCAGCTTTTTACTTATTTCAAGATAATCATGATACCTCTTTCCAGTTTTTCCTCTCCTAGACTAAAAAACTCAAATTATGTCAACATTTTCCATTTTCTCATTTTTAATGAGTAAGGTGATCTTTGTAATTATTGTGTCCTGAGTCCCTTCTCCCTTTGTGGCTTTAAATTGACATACCTTTGCTCATCTGCATAGTAGCTAGAGTAGGTGCCCCTTGGAACAGCCAGCATATTTGAATAACAAAGGAGGGAAATCCTTTAAGCCTTCTTATGCCAGAGCATGAAGGTATAAGACAAACTACAAGACTCAGAGAGTGCTACAGATGCAAACTACTGATGAGGGCAAAGCAGAGATTGGGTATGTCACAAAACACAGCAGAACTGAAGTGAGATATTCAAACTAATAAGAGATGAAACATTTCCTACAAAGACTTGATGCAGTGCAGCAGAAGCAACCAAAAGCACTCTGAAACAAACTGCCATAAGCAGCTTCAAAGCTTCAGCTGGACTGTAAAGAAGAAATCTGTGAGTCAAGGTCTATCAGGCTGTGATTTTCTGTTCTTCTCACTTTGACTGATGTAAGAGAGAATACTCACTATTCAGTTCCCTCTACCGAACCTAAAACAAATGTGAAATTAAATCTCAGCCCCAAAGAGAAGCGAGGGTCCACACAAATCCACAAGAATGAAAGTTGGTTCAGAGACACCCAAAACAAAATGGAGGAAAAACTCAGTTGAGGAGGCAGCATAAAATGAATTTCAGGATTTCTGACCTAGTAAAGAATCTCATTTATAAACAGAGTGCTGTGAAAACCTAAGTGCCCAATGACGACAACATAATGCCAACCTTGGAATGAGAGATACCATATGCAACTCAAGCAAAGTAGGAAATTTCTGGATTTTAGCACTTCTTAAAGCTAGGAGATTCATTATCACAAATCTTTGCCAAGTTTCTTCACGGAAGAAGTCATCATCTGTCTTCCTGGTGGCTGTGTTGGAGAAAATCATTCTGAAAAAATTTGCTTTGTCCCTACATGGCTGGTAGTTGATCATTGTCACTCCCTCCTCTATCATCCGTGCTTTGATCTTGAGAGCAATCTGTATACAAGTTAGGAATTAGTGTGATTAGTAGTCTCTCCAAAAAAAAAAAAGAAAGAAAAAAAAAAGCTTATTTCTCTCTTTCTCTCTCCCCTTTATCCCTGACTTTGCAATATAAACTAGCATGCACTTCAACCCAGATCAAAACATTTCACAAAGATGTGTCCAGCTGAAAAAAGGGTTTCTTGGGAGGACAAGACCAATGCATTATTTTGACTGCATAGTTACAAATGCCATGTGGTCTTTACTGAAGTCAAAAAGGATTTTGTCTGAAGAAAAGCAAGTGGAAGCAACCAAAACAAGGAAAGACAGTAAGTCCCTGGATTTGAAATCACTTGATGAAAGATTTATGCAAGTGTGTCATTCTGGGGATTATCTAAAGAGTATTTGATGTGACTATCATTTTCAGTAGTCATACTTTAATATTACAGCTTTATGACTAGCTAGGTTACTCTTTCCCTCTCAGACAGTTCCAAACCCCAGGAAGACCCTTTTGTAATGGCTAAACAAACATAGGAGGCACTACAGACATCGGGATGCTATCCCATCTGACTGCAGTAAAGATTTGCCCATGCCAGCAATCCTTCCTACACCAGTTTTCCTGTCTATGCTTGCAGACACCTGCCGCTACAATGAAGGCAGAAGCTGCATACTTCCCTCTGTTCCTTCCCCTTTCCAAAGGGTCACAGAAAAAGGGCATAGATTGCTTTTAGTCCTTTGCTCACAGCCCACTGTGGAAGGATAAACGCATTCAGGTGTCGTTATGACCGCTCTGGGAATGAAGATGGAGACTCAACAGGGCTGGGTCATTCAGACTTGTACATAGGACCAAAGTCACAGAAGACTGATTATATCAGTACAGCATAATTTTGTTATCTTTGGCATACTATACACTCAGAATTGTGCTACTCTTGTGGCATTAATGCTCTCCACAATCACAAACACTTAGAAAGCTTTTTTTTACTTTTTTCAGAATAAACATTTGTGAGTTTTTATTTAATTTATCTCTGAGTTTATCTAGTTCTTCTTACACTGCTTTTTTTTTCTTTGCATATCACTCAAACATTTATATTTTAATCCTAGTTACACTCAAGCACTATTGAGAATTACATGACTAGCTTCCTTATTGGTCTCCAGATTGACTCAATAATGTTAGAAACATTACCCGACGAAGTAATTTTTTCCATTCTGGTCCATCTGGCTTTCCTTTGAGACTTGTTGGGATGTACCAGAAGCGCTCACTGGTGAGTTGAGGCTTCTAAAACAAAAGAAGTTAGTTTCCCTGTACAGGAAACCCCAAATCACAACAAAAACCTCTCCTGATCTTTGGTCTGAAGGCATAGGACTTTACACATATTGAGCAGTACCTACATGATTTGTATGAAGTCACTTGAACTTTTCAGCAATCCTACCCAGGATCTAGAGAGCTTTTGTTCTAAGGCTGATAATTATCACAAATCAAGGCTACTTGTTACCTTCATCATGCTTGCTTTCCACAGGAATCTACATCTATTCAAACTTTTTCCTGAAAAATGCTGAATACTTTGTTCCTTATAAAGCAGAACATTAAAGCATATGTTTAAAATAGAACCTGTTGAGCTGTTCTGTCATTAAAATCTGTGCAGGTTGCAGATCTGAGAGTGCCAGACACCGAAAGCAAAGGGAATTTTCATTTTGCATCCATTGCTAATGTTTTAAAAATGAGTTGTTTGGAAGGCCAGGAAAAACAAGCCTATATTTCTAACTCTCACCTGGAATAAGAATATCAGAAAAAAAAAGGACCAGGGTTAAATGGAAGTGCTTTGATTTATTAATACCAATTTTTATGTTTTAAACATACGTCACTACATAAGCAGTGAAAAAGTTCAAAACACAAAGGGAAGTAATTTTACCTTTTCAAATTATCTTGACATTATGAAAATAATAAGTCTAATCAACATAACAGTCCTTGCATCTTCCTGCTCTCCCAAGGAAACTTTTACAAATAAATGCAACCCTAATAAATTATTCAAATCTGCTTTGGCAGAATATTATAGCTTCTGGTCAACATCTTGCAGAACCATTAGCTTACCTTCCCTCCGTTAGTTCTCTGTTCCCAACCGACCACTAAAAATAATCCACATTCTAGTCTGATTTGCTACTCTTAGTTGCAGTGCCAGTGGAGTTTGATGAATAAGTGGAAAGATTTAAAAAGTATTTGATTCCTTCAAGAAATACATCCTACCATAAGGAATCTCATCAGCAGTACAGTATGACAGATGCTCATCTGCAAAATGTCTGCTTCAGTTAAGCACGTGAAATGACCAAAGGAAAGTACAATTCTACTTTTGCAAAGAATCCTGAATATATAAGAAGCAAAAGACAGTCTGTAGCGAGAAGAGATTAGAAATGCATTCCATTACTCCACACTTACTTTATCATCAAAAACAAGCTCAAAGTTTTCTCTTGAGTTCAGTTCCTTGTAAAGGTACTCGGCAAGCTCGAGGAATCTGTTGATGAGTCTCAAAGCTTAACATTCCTTAGTGAATATCAACACATTTAGAGAAGCGACCACTGATAGATATTCACTATATAGAATAAATGAGATGATAAAGAATGCAGGTTACACTGGTCTGAGAACTTTGTGTCGTGTAGGATATACCAGTGCTAGCGCTATAAAAGTAAATGCTTGGTTATGAAATAATGCCATTTTTGGAATGAATATTTGTATTTTGTTACAATAACACATAATCTATAAGAAATCTGAATGATCATCTTTAATACATGTGCAGGATGGGCTTTGCTTGGTCTGAACTTTTAGGTTGTCAGTGATGTGTATCCATTTGTTTGTTTTTGCCTTTCAGCTGATAATATAATTTCCCACTGAGTGACTAATACAATTCTGCTCCTTTAGCTGATATAGTACTATTTCAAAGATTTTAGAACTTGGTTATACTTCCTGACTTAATCATTTCTTCATTTTTCTTGCCAATTCAACTTGTTTTCACAAATTATAAATCATAAACATAAGAATTTTAAATTTACTTTTATCTTATTACAGATCACAATACAACCCGTTTGCTAGTCTCTTCTATGCAGAAAAAAGAGGATCAGACATCCAGTATCTCTTTGGGCTTTTTTAGGATATGCTTTGATTGTTACAAATGTTCTTGTCATTATTATTTGAGATTAAACTATGAAAAACGTTAAGTGGGCACGTTTTATATCCTGTGTTTACAATATCACCTTCTTTATACAGTATACATTAGTTCATATGGGACACTATTTTGTTTATCTAACTCAGAAGAGTAGATACTATTTTATTCTTTCAAATTCTTCCATACCCATACAGAAACTTTTGGAATAGGAAAATTGGTTATACCCTTCCAAGGAAAGAGACAAGATATTTTAAGCTTTAAGCTAACTGGTCACATTTGGAAAACAAGGCAACGCAAATTGAACTGTATAGTATCAATCTTAAGCACCTGAGATGAACAGAGGCTGAGAGAATTCATCATCTTCCACATTGGATTTAGTATGGCGGGTACAAGGGAATGGCAGTATAGGTTTTAAACAGCATTAATCAGTCCTCAAAAGGATTCATGTGAGCAACTGTAAGTTCACATGCCTGTCACAGTCATAGTGTGTCAGTCAGCAGTAAGTCAACCAAAGTGAAGGATGGTTAAAAGTGATGATTAATTATGCATAATTAATTATTGTAAGCAGATATACATCCCCTCTCTTCATTGAAATGTTGATGGAGATGCAAACAATGAAAAACAATGGGAAATAAGTTATTGTTTTCTCCTAAAGTTTAGGAGAAACCCTTGATATTGTTTATGGACAAATGATCATTTTAATTCTTTGTATATATCTGTATACTTTTTGTAATATGTATCTTTCTAAAGCACTCTCCACCAGCATAACATTCATTATGACACCTATATCAATGATTTTGAGAAATGAATGCAGATATCTTCTTCTCCAGGGTTGAAAGCTCATGTTTGCCTTGGATGAATGCTATGAAGCTTTTTAGCTGCTGAAGGGCTCCATACCAAAACACAGATTTCAATACTGCGACCTAGGGTTTTGAACTCAATTCACCTATCTTTAACCACTTACAGATTTAACCTGTACTCTAAACTAGTCTAGGATCTCTGAATATTTAAAGGAGAGAGACAGGTACTTGTATTTAGCTTCACCACTAACAGAATAGAGAACCTACACATTTTAGTTTAAAGAGGATGCTTAGTTGAAATAACTCTGGGGAGGGGAGATGAATCCCACACCCATGTAACTTCTAATGTGAATGAGACTCATAATCAAATGTGCTTCATTATCAGTTTCCTGCTGAATTCCAATTTTAAAGTTTACTTTAATCCTTAATACTAAATATTTGTCAGTCATAAGTAGTGAAATGTGTTAAATTTCCGGAGTAAAGCTATATTTTCAGTCCCTTCTTACCTTTGCCTTCCACATCAACCAAAGCTTGACCATACCAGCATGCCGGCCACATTGAATTGTCTTATCTCCTGTGTCAAAAGCTGTATCATATTGTTTATCCGGCTGGAACAGATAATCAGCACACATCTGGTTACAAGACTGGAGAAGATCCTGGTAAAGCAATAGAACAGTCACTTTGCAATGCTATACGTGCAAACGACTCTTCAGGGATATTCAGTTTTTCTTTCTAACTGGAGTTTAAAAGAGAATAAGCAGGACTAAAATCTCTGCTTGATCAAAGCCACTCCTCTCCATACTGGACAGAAATAAAACTTAACAAGGCACTAGGAAGACCTTTCTGGCTTAAAAATGTGATAACTAGCAGCCAATCAAACATGTAAGGAAGCATCGTATGACGTTAAAAATGAACATTTTTTTCCCATATCTGTTTATCAGGCATTTAATTTTAAATCTAAGATAAAAGACTTCTTTTAGCTCCTAAGACTAGAAAGGACTGTACATGCCATGCTAAACTTATTCAGCAAATAAACAAACAGCTAACTTTTCATAATGGCTTCCTATAGATCTTTTGCCTGTATGAATGCATTTGCCATATAATATCAGGGTTAAAAATAATAAATATTTACAGGGTCCCAAACCTCTACAACTAATGCACTCACAGCAACATTACCCTGTTGCTGGTCTACATGAGAAAATTAGTGAGCACTTAGCTAGACTATAAAGTAATGAAAGACTCAACATGCTACATTCCCTGTGTGGGTACCATCAAGCATCTCCACAAGAGGTTGGTTGCTACATTTTGAAAGCTACTCCATGCTGAGAATTTAGAGAACCATTTATATAAAGAAATAGTGAAAAGTAACTAGCACACTACAAATTTATACCTTTCTCTACTGCACGCTGACTTTCCCTGTAGATAAAACTCTCAGTCACATTGCGCTCTACACAGTATACAAAGGCATTTAGCAGCACAAAGGATAATTTAACTTTTTCTGTGGCATATTCTGCTTGCCATGCATTAGCTTGGCAACTAAGTTTTGATGTCAGAGGAAAGGTAGATTCCAAAGATAATGTTTTAAGACAAGAAGGGAGAAATGAGATGTGTGCTCTTCTGATTTATACAAAGAGATAATACTTAGAACAACATCTACCCTGGGATGTGATAGATCTCCTGTCAAATATTTGCATTTAATGTACTTCCAAATGTTTGCAACGGCTAGAAAAAGAAGTCTGAATTTATCGGAGAACCCCCAGCTCAAATACTGTAGCCTGTACCACGCAAACTAGATAATAATTCTTACCTCAAAACTTAAAGCTGTGCATTCATAAGTGAATGCAAGCTTGGCTTATGCTAACCTCCAGATCATTTACTCCTTTTTGGGGAAGAGTTTTCTGAAATCCAGTACTGGGCCCACAGGTACCACCTTACTTTCTAGCCATTCATCAACAAAATAGTGCTTCTTGTGTGTCTGAGAAACACAAAAAGACATATATCCCATTTTGTGCTCTGTTTGAGTGTTGACTGTTTTTCTGAAATACTTGAGAAGTGGATCTGATCACTGTCCCTGCACATCTCTCCCCTCCAGTGTATAGCTGGCAGGTACATTGCCATAGGATCTCAAAGAGACCCCCCAGGAACGTTTTTCAAGAGAGTACACTTGCCACCAGCAGGACAGGAAAGCCTCTTCTCTTCCTAGCACCGTGCTTCTGGAGCAGGAAACCCTGGAGAGCTCTACAGCAGAGGACAAGGCTGGCTATACAGGCTATTAGACAGTTCAAGAGGAAAAAAATGATTGAAAGATTGGTTTTCCTCTGCTCTATGCTTCTGTCCCAATAGTAAATGAGGTTTCATGCTTCTAACATTAACTGTACCTCAAAGTCGCTCAAAGGAGCTATCCAGAGTGTTTTCTGACAGAAAAGGACCAGTTCATGTTGTGTTTTCACGGACGAGGAAGGCCAAACACTGAAGGGGAGTACCCATCAGCTTGTGGGGATTCTAAGTAACAGAGTGGGCCCTACAAGTTACATAATAATGTAAAGAACTATCAGGATGCTAAAGACTGTGTATCTAAGCACCCCCAATTTCTTCCCATGCAGGCAGAAGCTTGTTAAACTATAGGATCATCAGTTTGCATAGTTCATAATTTGTGCTATAAGGTATGGCCATGCTGTTGGCCACAGTACAGTATGGATTCCCCAGATTAATCTGATAGCAGAAACAATTTCCCTTCAGCAGCAACAGACTACATGGGCTAACTTGTCTTGACTCTGTGATAAACTAGTTCCATAAACATCTGCAAAGCTCTGCAATCTGCAGTATAAAAATACTGTAAAAAGCTTGCAATTCTAAGTCAGGGAGATAGGACAATAGGTGAGAATATAGAAATGGGAAGAGATTGTCCTTAAGAGGAAAACACTTTCTGAGAAGAAATTGGAAGGAAAAGAGAGCGGAGCATTGATGAGGAAATTTGTTGTTATGAGGTATTGTAAGCAGAAACAACAGCTTGATAAAGTTACGACACTTACAGCAGGAAAAGGACCATCATGCAAGAGATGTTTAAGAAAAGTTCAGTGCAGTGAAAGGGCAGAGAAATCAAAGAAAGAGACTGAGGTAGATTGTTTTAGGGAGACAAGACTCGGTTTTTTTGGTTTTTTTTTCTCCCTATAGGCCAGTTCTCATGACGTAGAGAAAGAAAGCTGGGAGATATTTAAAAGGATGCTAAATGGTGAGAATGAAAAGACGAAAAAGATAATCTACTCAGAATGAAAAAGAAATACACAATGCAGTTGTGCTCACTTTTCAATGCCATTGAGTTTAAAGGAATGTTTCCTAGATGTCAGCAGGCCACCTCCCCTCGCTATCTGTGTAGAAAGATTGACTTATATTCATAATAAAAGAGGCAAAGATGTGCAACCATCACTGAATATTTCATCTTAGAAACACAGTCTATTCAATGAATTATTCAAGTATCATACAGTACGAGAAACTAAAAAAAGAAGAGACACTTATAGCCTGCTGTCTTCCCCAACACAATTAGAGGACAAAGCAGATATATAAAAAAAGAGAGTAGGTTCATGACACATAATGAGTATTATAAAGGGCTGTACTATGCCAGTGTTTTCTATGCCATTCTAGTATTCGTTATTACAGATAATAAACAGGTTGTATTTTGTTCAAGCTTGGTGTTATAAATAGCCTCACTGGCTTCAATATGGTTTAATGTATCAGTATGATGGACAGGATTTGGCACCATCACAAGAACTCGGAAAGACAAAGGGTTATATTCTGGTCATCTTTATGTCCATGCATATTTTATTGGTTTAAGTGAAGGTCCACTTTCATCATAAGATAAATCTTGTCTTTATATACAAATAATTGGGTTACATGGATGTAAAAAATGAAATTGCCCCTATATTCATGCTATATTCTTTACTGACTGTAATCACTCTTGTCAAATAGCCTGATCTCTCACCTGTAAAGCAGCAAACTGCAGCCATCAGAGCAAGGTTGTTCTAGAGTAGAAGTCTCCTAACTTTCCCACATAATTACACTGAAATAGTCTTCATATTTAGTTGAAAATAGATTACATTTACAGGGCATAGCCATTTCAGTGGAGTAAGTTCAGTATACTTCTATTATGCTGGCATAATACTGCAGAAGACATTAATGCTACATACATCAGCATTCAGCTATTTTTTAAGTACAACAGCTAACATTTCCCTCAAATGGTTTCCTAATATTAGGCATGCAAGCCTATTTGCAGCATCTATCTAGAAATTTTCAGGAAGGGCTGGTGAACCAGAGCTCCTATAAACTTCAAAATTTCAAAAAAATCGGACTATTTAGTAATCAAAATACCAACTGAGTGGGGCAAAGGTAAAAACTGTAGTTGTTCACATCACTTCACAGCAACCACAAAACTCCCACAACAAAATTAGCTACTTTCCACCTCCCCCCATCCCACATTTATACCAGAGTGAAGAATTTGACTTAGGAAGCAAAATTAATCTTACTGTGTTACAGACTGTTTGTTTGATGTCAAATGTTCTGAACTAGGAGGGTAGTATCATATACTGAATGATTACTCTGAGGAAAGAAAAAGACATTAACTCAGGAGCTCATAAGTTACATGCTGCTCAGGAGCTGTATTTAATTTTCAGAGTTAGCTGAGCCGGTGCAAAAAGAACGACATTAAAAGTTGTGTGTGTTGCGTTACTGCAGGAGTGCAGGCAACCTCCTTTGTTTATAAACAAGCATAACCTGCTTTGAAAGACCATACCCTCTCACATATTTTTTTACAACAGCATCCATTCATGCAAATAGGCCATTTGTTTCATCATCTTGGGAAACTTAGAAAAGTGGTTCCTACAGGACTAAGACTATAAGAAAAATTCCAAGCACTATTTCCAGAAAGCCTTACATCCACATGCGTTTGTACTTCTCACATATGTCAGCAATGTTTGAAAGGGGATCAAAGGCTCTGTAAATGGTGTTACCATCAGTGGCACTGACCTAAAGTGGGATATGACCCTGAAAGTGATACAAGATTGTGCAAGACCACATGAGCTCAAAAAAATCTCAAAAAACATATTTTCCTTTCCTCATAACTCTAACAATCTAACATCTATCTCTATAACTGCTACGCAGTACATTTTTCTTTATTATCCCATCTCTTCCCATTTCTAAAATTCCTATTTCAATTCAGGGTGAACTGGAAAATAAAGGGTTATCTTCCAAAAAGAAACCAAAACAACAATATAGCGTCAATTTTTTTCTGTAGGGCTGTTTCTGTTCTTTACCTTTGAAACAATCTTACACATTCCAAGGTAGGATTTGCCATATGACAAAACCCAAGGATTGCTAAGAAAATTTTCACTGATTTTGATCAGAAGCTATCCAGTGAAACAACAAGATCTTCAGTGCTTTTGCAAATGTGATCCTATTCTTGCTGTGATGACGATACATCTGAAGAACATATTTTGTGCTTTCTTGATTCCCACCACGCCGCCACAGGTTTTTAAGCAATATGGAAAAAAATTCAACAAAAAAGCTCTGCTTTCAGATCAACCTGATATGAAATGTTTAAGCTTCAAGTACCATAGTAATTTTTAAGTTACTTTTAAAAATACCTTAGCTAGCCGACAGAGTCAAAATATTTCATTTAAAAAAATATCAGATTGAAGTGTTTCAAACTTTTTCCGCTTGGAAAAAAAATGGCTGAAGCAGCAGGCCAGAATTTGACACAATTTAACAGACAGTTCTTATTCTCTTCAAAAACAGAATTTCAGTTATTTTATCATTTCCTGGGGGAAAATATATCCTTCTCTGTCCTTTACAATCAGTATCAGTGGCAACTTCATATGAGTTAATGCTGCCAGATTTCAGATCTGTCAGATTCAACCCAACATTAAGATTAAAAACGAGAGTGAAAAGAACAACCTGTCTTTTGATTTTCAGTATTTCTGCTTCCAGATCAGATGGAATCATCTTCCTCCTGTAAAAAATACTGTAAGAAAAAAAAAAACACACAAAGAGAATAATATCTCATTTATTGTTTTGAATACTTTTTAACATGAAGGTAATCAGATATCAGAGTCAATTCCCAAGACTATTAATATTCTGCAACTGTGCTCCTTGTTATTTACTATGCTACTAAGTTCATATCATCTGCAAATTTTATCAACAATAATTTTATATCACTGAGAAAAAATATATTAAAAAAAAGCACTAGAGCGAGAGCTGACTCCCAAGATCATTTTCGCTATCCCTTTTTCATCCAAAGACTACCTTGGATGAACATTAAATTTTTTAAAAAGGTGATTGTATGCTGTTTGTGCGTGCAGATCCTTATAGTCCTTTGGCAGGCATTTCATGGCTCGCTCAATGGCTGTGATCACCTAGAGGTCAGGAAACACCCAGGGTGCCCAGGCCCAAGGCATAGCCCACAACCCCTCATGTAGATTTGACCTCCCGAGAGCAAAGCAGGCGTCCCCGCCACTTTACCTATGTGAGTTCATTTGGCAGGAAGAAGTCAGAGTGTTCAGGCTGGGCCGTGGTCACAGCCCGCTCCGGGGAGTCACCAATTGGGATTATCAGCAGATATGTCCAGTGGGTGTTGTGGTGCTGATGTGTTTAGGTGCTGCCCTGCAGAACAAGAGCAATCCACCACCCACTGCACTGTTACTCACTATACAGTGAGAAATACTGCCTCATAAGTCTGCACCCAATCTTTTCACTTATATTTCCCTCTACGGATAACTACACTTCATATGAACCAGTTTTTACCTCTGTCTCTAAGCCAGTGAACTGCTTAGAGGAAAAGTCAGCTATTGTGCCTAACCTTCTTTCAGGGCAAAACTCTCTAAACGCAGTATTTTCTGTTTTTCCCATGTCCCTAATTGCAATTTTAATACCAGGACGTGAATTTTATTTTTTAAATTTCAGTCTATGCCCCTAATTTTGAGTAGTAAGTTTAAAACCATTGGCCTTTAGGAACTTTTTGTGCATGCAAATAAAAAAAATATAGAAAGAAACAAAATCCATTTGAATTTGTCATAGTCATTGAATAATGACTGATTTTGCTCACAGCTGCAGAAGTTGTGCAAATCCCTGACAGCATGAGCTGTTTTTTCATCCAGAAGTCCATCTCAGTTTTGAGTATCAGTGGAGAGAAACTACAGAGATGAAAAAGTGTCAAGGTTCTGAACTGTCTGACAGGTTTCAGAGTTCAGCTTCAGAGATCTGGTCACTGGGGCAAGAGGGCATCACATATCTGTGACCTTTCAAAAATTAATGTAACAATAACAGCAATATGAAAATGAAACCCTATGAGAAATAATTACTTTTTTTCCCCAGACATCTTAGTGATACTTATCCCTTCACCTCACGCTTCCAGGGACAGAGGCAGCACTACTGTGGGCTGAATTTCCTTTCTTCCCTCAATCTCAATGTTGCGCCCCACGGTATGACCATGCATCAGCATTGTATCATATAACTATGGCCATCCTTCCTGTTGCATAGAAATCAAACAGGGAGAAATGCACTTTCTGGAAATGTTTATGTCTGCTCTGCCTTGCTGTGAGTGAATGGGCTCAAGAAGCTAAGGACAGCCCTCTGCAGTGCCTTGAATTTCTGGGACAGTGGGAGACGTAGAGGGGAAGCATGCATGGGTGTTGGGGGGGTAGCAGCTGCCCTTGTAAGTATCTGGGAAACCACGACCTTAATACTTCAGTAGTGCAAAAGATACTAATCCTTAGAGAGAGGGGCAGAAAGGAATGCTGCTCTTTAAATACAAATACTACAAACTTGAGGTCCATGTAGCTTTCACAACATGCTGCATTAAGTAAGAAAAAAAATGTAGAGAAAAATATCAAAGTTTAAGCTCAAACACTTACTTTGCACCCATTACATAAGTGCTAAAAAACAAACAGAAAATCTCCTTATTTTGTTTCACGCTGCCTCTCACCAGAAGAGTTTGACAGCGCATCACGCGGTTTGTAAAGGGAACAAGTTTTGTTTCCACAAGAACTCCAGTTTGTATTTTGACAATACCACTAAATAATAAGGAATTCAGTAGCAGTTTTTTATTTGTTTGTTTATTTTTCTTTTTGCACAGCTACAGGCAGCTTGAATACTCTCTTAACCAAAATAAGCCTGAAGCAGAGATAAAAAGATATGCCCTACAGCCCTGCGCAGATTCCTACAGAAATTTGTAGAAAAGAAATACGTCTGCAAATCTCTCCTTAAAGCCTCTACTGTGTCTTTTCAATTATTCATATGTAGAAGATAAAATGCCACATTCCAGTGAGAAGAAAAAAAACATCTAAACAAAAGAGTAAAGGTCTAAAGTGGAAGTCATTCAGATAGATAGACTGAAAATGGCAGTGGGTGCTTAAACAGAAGCCTAGAGCCAGACTGACTTTGGCCAAGGCTAAAGTTGTTTAAGAGGCTGATCTTGCATCATGTTCCTCCATACACCCAGACCCCTTTGGACTGAGCTGTCAGGGAAAGCAAGTGCAAGGCTCTTGCACTCCTGCCTGCATCTCCCCTGGAGGCACTCAGGGTGATTTGAGCTCCCACCCTTTCCCAAACTCTTGGAGTGCTACCACCCCATAAGACTAACGTATTATAGGTAGGAGCAGCTGGAAAATTATCATACCCATGGAAAGGCTGGGGTAAAAAAGAAGAATCTATCGTCTCTCACATGTTTTCCTTCCCTACACAGTTCCTGAGATGGCTGAGCAACTTGATGCCCTTTGCAGAGAAGACAGCGGTAAGAGCTCTGCATCCCCTTCTCTGGCTAAACCACTTTCTGCTGCCTTGACTTACACCAGATAGCACTATCTTGCACAGGCAAACGCATACTTGGGCTGGGGAATGCATCTGGGAGAGTTCGATCAGTACTTTTTACTGCATTCATTCTCAGGCCCAACAGCTGCTTATTTTTAGTTTCAGTGAACAGAGCAAGACCTGGATAAAGACCTACCAAAATCAGCTTGTAAGACATGAACTCTATTTTTGTGGACAGTGAATTTCATTCAAGGCATTCAGAGTGCTTTTTATAAAATGGGATTCACCCCCAGGAAACAGAACCAGAGACATGCTGCCATCAGAGAAAGTTAAGTGCAACGAAGCATTACTGATAGGCATGGCATGTCTTATGTTTTATCACACTTCACAGCAATTACATTATCTGTCTCAGTTCCAAGAACTGCTGCTGCTTTCTTGAGTGAATAATGGCTCTTAAATATAAAGAATAAAAAGTTTATGATGGAGCCCCTCATCTCTCTCTGCTCAAACCCTAGAAACTTTCTCATTGCGTGCCACAGCTGTTTTAAACTTACTTACAGTAGCTACACAATGCAAAGACATTACGGTTTAGGCAAAGCACCTGCCTGGTAGAGCAATGCCACCTGTGATATTGGTACTTTGCTCGTGCTGTGCAGCTATGAATGGGGCTGCCTGCTCACACACTCTCCCTTCTCTGCCCTTGCTGCAGTGGGCTGGTCTATCCATACTTTTCCCTCACAAAATATTGAGCACTGCTCTTTTTAAACATGCAGAATACTGCTGGTTTTCTTATTGAAAAGGAGGAAAAAAAAAGATTCAGTGATACCACAGGGTTCATGACCTTCTAACAGTTTTGGCAGTTGTTCATTATTGGCCGGAAAAAACATCATGAAAAGAAAGCCCCCTAAACAATTAATTATTAGGCTGTACCAGCTGAGTTCATCATACAGCTGTGAACAAGTTAGAAGACAGAAATAAAATTCCTGGCAGTAAGGTAATTATTTACATGGGCTCACAGAAAGGCTTACAGGTTACTTTCTGTCCCCATGAAGAAGACTTTTACACATTGTATTTGGCAAGACTGAGTTATGTAACATGTAAAAAACTGCTCTAACAGATTAGAAAACTATGCAGATTTTTATCAGAAAATAGAGTTATGAGGAAGGATTATAATGTATAGCTACGCAACATTGTCTAGGTCTAGAGCCTAAGAGGTTTTAAATGAAACTTTCTATAAGCTTTCCACCTTCCAACTACTTTAAAATATAAGGCTACAACTAATCAGATATGATAAACTTATTTAATACTGACTTACCAGACATGGTACTGAAGTACAGGTATTTTCTAATTAAATCACAGTCTGTAACCCAATAGTCCTATAAATTCAGCTCAGGGTGTCTAAGAAACTTCTTATAATCCACTCTAACCAGCCTGGATTAATACATCACACCACCACCCAAACTGAAAGTAACTTGACAGAAAACCAGATCAGAATAACTTCAGTCTTTAGGTAACAAGCAGTAACAGGAATTTTCTTTGGAAGACAGAAATCAGAAGCTGAATTTTTTTAAAAAAGAAAAAAAAAGAAGGAAAAAAGGAACTCTGAAACTTTAGACAAAATTATATTTTTTTTCTTCTGAATGCAATTCTTTTACATATTGCCAAATTTGACCAGAGTACAAAAATTTGGGCTAATAAGCAATAAACTTCAGTTGCATGCCAGACTGTCAGAATGATGCCTGAATTAATTATAAAAAATGGCTTGGCTAGCCCTGATACACTCAAATAAATGTTGAATTTAATCACAAACATCAGGAATGAAAAATGGTGGCTCATGCACAGTGCAAGACCTGCTATTTCATTGCATGTGGCCCATTACATTTTTTTCTTCAGCAAATTAAAGTATGGCATACAAAAGGCAAGTGAGAGACATTTTCAGTCCTTTGGAAAAAACATTCCCCATCCTAATACAAGTAGTTCAACTCAGAGGGAGAACTACTTACATGCTCAAAATACATGATGGAATAGAATTACCAGACTAGGTCTACAGTCCTTATCTGATATTAATCAGAAAATAATTAATCAGAAAATTACCCCAGCCTTTCCATGGCTTGCTCGTAGAAGGCAAGCCTCATAATCACCTTTTAAAGAGTAGTAGGCAAGAAAACAGATTTGAGGAATAGGTTTAGCTCCCTCCAGGCGGAGCTGGGCATGGCTTCAAGGGAAGCAACTGGCCTGGCAGACCCTGTGCAGAGTGGGAACACTCAGAAGAAACAGAGAATAATTGTTGTCGGTGACTCCTTGCTACAGGGGACAGAGGCATCTATCTGCTGACCTGACCTCTTGTCTAGAGAGGTTTGCTCCTTGTCAGGGGCTCAAATAAAAGATGTCATGGAAAGACTGCCAAGGCTTGTCCATGCATCAGTTGGCCAGCACTAGTAAGGAGGGCTTTAAACTAGGAAAGATGTGGGAAGGGGAATGGTATAGTGACACGGCGCTCAATAAAACACCACTTGAGTCAGGATGCTTCCAGTGGCTGCATGCAGCCAGGGGAGACAGCATGGAACATGGCTATGGAGGATCCTCTTGCACCTCTCCTGAGAAGCGTACATGCTTGATTGGCTCTCTGAAATGCCTGTACACCAATGCGCGCAGCATGGGGAATAAGCAGGAAGAGTTAGAGATCTGCGTGCGGTCACAGGGCCATGATCTCATTGCAGTTACAGAGACATGGTGGAATAGCTCACATGACTGGAATGCTGTCATGGATGGCTACGTGCTTTTTAGGAAAGACAGGCCAGGAAGGTGAGGTGGTGGAGTTGCCCTTTATGTGAGGGAGCAACTAGAATGTGTGTTGCTCTGCCTCGGGGTGGATGAAGAGCAAGCTGAGAGCTTATGGGTAAGGATTAAAGTGCAGGCTAACATGGGTGACACAGTGGTGGGGGTTTACTACAGGCCACCTGCTCAGGAGGAAGTTGTTGATGAGGCCTTCTACAGACAGCTGGAAGTAGCCTCACGCTCACAGGCCCTGGTTCTCATGGG
Organism: Struthio camelus; assembly: GCF_040807025.1. NCBI lineage: Eukaryota > Metazoa > Chordata > Aves > Struthioniformes > Struthionidae > Struthio > Struthio camelus. Next base: position 91,466,365 of record NC_090943.1, on the reverse strand, counting down.
AGATTTCAACCACCCTGACATCTGCTGGGAAGAGAGCACAGCTAGACACACACACAGTCAAAGAGGTTCCTGCAGAGCACTGAGGATAACTTCTTGACCCAGGTGGTGGAGAAGCCAACAAGGAGAGGTGCCTTGCTAGACCTTGTCCTAACAAACAAAGAAGGTGTAGTTGGAGATGTGAAGGTTGGGGGCAGCCTTGGCTGCAGTGACCATGAGATGGTGGAGTTCAGGATCCTGTGAGAAGGAGGCAGGGCAAGAAGTAGGATCGCAACCCTGGACTTCAGGGACCTACTTGGAGGAATCTCATGGAGGGGAAGGAAGGGGGGTCCAGGAGAGCTGGTTAATACTCAAGCATCGCTTCCTCCAGGCTCAAGATCGGTGCATCCCTCTGAGTAAGAAGTCCAGCAAAGCAGGCAGGAGACCTGCATGGATGAGCAAGGCACTGCTAACAAAACTCACACAGAAGAAGGAAGTACACAAAATGTGGAGAAGGGGGCAGACCACTTGGGAGGAATACAGGGACGTTGTCAGAGCCCGCAGGGATGCGACAAGGAAGGCTAAGGCCCATTTGGAGTTTAATCCGGCAAGGGATGTCGAGGACAGCAAGAAGGGCTTCTTCAAATACATCCATAGCAAAAGGAAGACTAGGGAAAATGTGGGCTCACCACTGAATGGGGCAGTTGCCCTGGTGACGAAGGATACAGAGAAGGCAGAGCTGCTGAATGCCTTCTTTGCTTCAGTCTTTACTGCTAAGGCCAGTCCTCAGGAATTCCAGACCCCGGGGACAAGAGAGGAAGTCTGGAGAAAGGAAGACTCTCCCTTGGTCGAGGAGGAATGAGTTAGAGATCGTTTAGGCAAACCTGACATACACAAGTCCACGGGCCCCGATGGGATGCACCCATGAGTGCTGAGGGAGCTGGCAGACATCATTGCTAGGCCACTCTCCATCATCTTTGAAAGGTCATGGAGAACAGGAGATCTGCCTGAGGACTGGAAGAAAGTAAATGTCCCTCCAGTCTTCAAAAGGGGGGGCAAGAAGGAGGAGCCAGGAAAGTACAGGCCTGTCAGCCTCACCTCCATCCCTGGAAAGGTGATGGAACAGCTCCTCCTGGAGGTCCTCACTAAGCATGTGGAGGACAAGCAGGTGATCAGGAGTAGTCATCTCGGATTCACCCAAGGGAAATCTTGCTTGGCCAATCCGATGGCCTTCTCTGATGGAATGACTGGCTGGGTAGGTGAGGGCAGAGCAGTGGATGTTGTCTCCCTGGACTTCGGCAAGGCTTTTGACACTGTCTCCCATCACATTCTCATAGGAAAGTTCAGGAAGTGCGAGTTGGATGAGTGGAGGGTGAGGTGGACTGAGAACTGGGTGGATGGCAGAGCTCAGAGGGTTGTGGTCAGTGGCGCAAAGTCTAGCTGGAGGCCTGTAGCTAGCGGTGTCCCCCAGGGGCCAGTCTTGGGTCCAGTCTTGTTCAGCTTACTCATCAATGACCTGGATGAAGGCACAGAGCGCGCTCTCAGCAAGTTTGCTGATGATAGAAGACTGCGAGGAGTGGCTGATACCCCAGAGAGCTGTGCTGCCATTCAGAGGGACCTGGACAGGCTGGAGAGCTGGGCAGAGAGGAGCCTCGTGAAGTTCAACAAAGGCAAGTGCAGCGGCCTGTACCTAGGGAGGAAGAACCCCATGCACCAGGACAGGCTGGGGGTTGACCTGCTGGAAGCTCTGCAGAGAAGGACCTGGGAGTCCTGGTGGACAGCAAGTTAAGCAGGAGCCAGCAATGTGCCCTGGTGGCCAAGAAGGCCAATGGGATCCTGGGCTACATTAGGCAGTGTTGCCAGCAGGTGGAGGGAGGTGAACCTGGCCCTCTACTCAGCCCTGGTGGGGCCTCACCTGGAGTACTGTGTCCAATTCTGGGCTCCCCAGGACAAGAGAGCCATGGCACTGCTGGAGAGAGTCCAGTGGAGGGCTACAAAATTGATGAGGGGACTGGAGCAACTCTCCTATGAGGAAAGGCTGCGAGAGCTGGAACTGTTTAGGCTGGAGAAGAGAAGACTGAGGGGAGGATCTGATCAAGGTGTGCAAGTATCTGAAGGGAGGGTGTCAAGAGGATGGGGTCAGACTCTTCTCCGTGGTGCCCAGCAACAGGACAAGAGACAATGGGCACAAACTGAAACACAAGAAGCTCAATCTGAACCTGAGAAAAAACTTCTTCACTGTGAGGGTGACAGAGCACTGGCACAGGTTGCCCAGAGAGGCTGTGGATAGCCCTCCTTGGAGATATTTAAAACTTGTCTGGACACAATCCTGTTTAACGTGCTCTAGATGACTCTGCTTGAGCAGGGGGGGTTGGACTAGAAGATCTGCAAAGGTCCCTTCCAACCTTGGCCATTCTGTGATACGTTGCTAGGTAAGAATGACCCCAGTTTTAAGGAAAATAACAATATTGTCACACACAGGCAGTCCACACAGTTCTTTTTCCAGGCAACCTTTCCAAAAGGAATTATGTATGCTATGACGATACACTGTGTGTCTCCACTCTGATTTGTTCCATTTTTTGTATACAGAGCAAAGAGCTGAAATAATGTTCTGACTGGGAAACAGAGGTAGGAACACTTTTTATTAAAACCTGAGAACCACTAGTCACTTCCATGAATACAAAACTTTATTCTAGCATCTCAAAATTAAAAAAAAAATCATAAGAATAAATATATGCAGCTTTCCCCCTCCATACACTACAAACTTGAGATGCATGCCTTAGAGCATAAGATATAATTACAGTCGGGACAGAACATCCTACTGGCACCTCAGCTAAACCTACAGCCACCAGTTCTTCCTTCTATTTCCCTTGGCAACTGCTGAAGTACTTCTCTTTAATTCTGCGATTTTTCTTAAACAAATAAATTTATATCTTTTTTTTTTTCTGTTTATCTTATTTATTAGCACTGTTCATTTTCTCCAAATAGAACAGTTTTGCTAACATGCTCAGGGCCACTCTCTGACCATTTTTACCCTTTTCCCATTTCTGAAAAGCTGTCTTTTCAAATCTGAATCTTATTAAAATATCTTTGACAAAAAAAACTTTCCTTTTATTCATGATGATTTCATGAGGTAGGGCAAGGGGAAGGAATTTAGTACAAATATCTTTAAAATATAGAAGGAAAAGACTGTCCTATACTGAAAATGTATTTCTGAAAATAAATTCTGAAAAATGAGAAACTGATATTATGAAGACAGATTATTTCTGGAGAGGCAAATTATATATATATTTATGTGTGTATGTATGTATGTATATATATTTATAGATTTTTTAAATTTGTTTTACTTTTCCTGCTCTGAGCTGCTCATGGCTATATCTGCACTAGCAGAGGCAAAGGCTGCTCTCCCATACCACTTTGCCATGCCACTTGATGAGCAGGGGAGCAGCAGGAAAGTGGATAGGTAACAAACTCTTTAAACAGACACTATCCAGAGGTGCTGAGAAAGACATGTTTCACAATACCTTGGTTTTATAGGCTCTGAAAGATAGAGAAATAGGAGTAACTGCTACGATTTAACTTGCTGCACAAGGCTAGGATTTACAGTACGTACTTGTTAGTATTCGCTGTGGCTGTGAGCCATTCCCCAGCTCAAGAAATAGTGTCAAGACCACTAGAAAGTTGATTGAAGTAGCGAGGATGTCCTAAAATGATATACAAGGACTCTGTGTAATAGATACTTAGCTCAGCTCTGTTATCTTTTGTGAAAAGGTTAATCATAAGGACATAGGAATCAATATGGTACACAAGAAAAAGCATGTTTCATGCTAACATTGGGATAGACAGACATCACTGAAAAAAGGATATAATGAAGGGTATAAAGAACTTGGCACCACTAAAAAGAAGAAATCAAAATCAAATTAGTCAACTAAATTTACTATCTGCACCAAGTATTGGCTCAAGTTGCTCAGTCTGGCAGATTTTCAGACACATCCTAGTATCTTTGGAGGTAGAACTTCATATGGCTGGCTTTGAACTGCTGAATAAATCCAAATGCAACTTTCTATTACTTCCTCAACGGCCTTCTCCTAATCTAAGAATGTATTGAGTTCAAAGTACTCCACTTAACCCCTCTGCAAATACCACATCAACAAACAAAGGTTATCTGAAGATACAGAGGAAAAAAATGTGTGTGGGAAGTCAGTTAAGCATCTGATAAAAGTGCTTTAATGGAGAGGGGGGAAAAATGAAATAAAGCAAAAAACAACACAGTCCTGCCAAAAGCTTTACTGGTTCAAATAACACTATCGTTAAAGAAAGAGTAAGAGGGACGTTCCGCTCCCACTTTTATCTGTATAAATGAAACTCAGGTATCCAAGTAAGGAAGTAATACCAAGTAAGGAAGTAATAGTTGGAGTGCCTAATTTAGGAGCCTGTTTTTCTTTGCTGACCATATACAGTCCTCAAAAATCACATGACGTAAATACCTCCTTCCCTCTATTAACTGCTCTCAGAGTAGTACATTTCTTCAAATCAAATGTCTTTTACAGTAGCAAAACCATTTCAGAACATTAAAGAACGTTACTGAAAATATACTAACGCAACCAAAAATATCCCACGTCTGGTAAAACCCAGACTTTTGTACAAATCCAGTCCAATCCATGAATCAAATAATGTTACATATACCTATGAAGAGATGCAATAGTGTGAGACATGTATGTTTTTGCTACTTTACCTGTTTTAACTCCGTAATTTAAAGTGCTCCTACAGTCAGCAAGTATTTGTTTCAGAGGCTCTAGCTGGTCAGACAGCTCCAAGCTGAACCCTTCCAAACCTTGAAGAAGCTGATGGGGGCGATGAAAGCCTAGAGCTTTTTGTTTTTTCCATCATAGGTTCTTTTAACGTAACTCAGGAGAATTTCTACCACCCCAAGCAAGAATTGCTCTGTGATGCCCTCATCATTCTTAGCAGGTAACAAGTCCAGACAGAAACAAGGAGAGCATATGAATCAATACTAAGTTTATAATTGCTCAGCCAGGCAGTTTAGAGACAGTTTTAGTCATTGTGTATATTCTATTGAGTTTCTCCCTATATATCTATTTCACAAACAAACAGGCACAAGAATAAAAAAAAGCAGTAAAGAAAGGCAAATGCATGGTTAAGAACTACTTCAGGCCTTAGCACAGGAATGTTTTTGCAACATTCATAAATATGCTATGCTTCTTGTTTTTGGCATTAAAAAATGCCAAAGAGCACAAACCTGGCTCATGAGTGAACTGATATTTCGCATGGTGACCACCTTAGAGATGGTGGAGTGAAAAGGAATGAGAAGGGGAAGATTAACGCCCTGCTGGTCTTGCAGTCATTCTCAGTTGGCTGGGGATGCAGCAATGTACCACTCCTTCACAATTTCCCCCTTCCAGCAGCAATGGCAGAAGAGGTTCAATATGCCCCAGCAAGAAATGGAGAATATCCATAGATGCTAATGCTTCTCAGAAGAGGTGGCTGCCACAGTGACCGCTGTACTTTCAACAGAAGTAGTGGAGGGCACAGTAGATGACCAACGTCTCTTCCTCACTGTGGTCCTGAAAATGTCCTTGATTGTATTTACAGGGGAAAGAGGAGAAAAGATGCATCCTGGAGGTAGGAAGAGATTTCCAAGGCCTGGCTAGCTTACCTCACTGCTATGTTCAACTATCTTAGGAACTTGGAGTGCTTTCACATCACTGACAGCTTTTGGCCTTTCTGACTGAGCAACCTCAGATAATACACTTCTGTTTGGTCTTGACTGATGAAAACAAAGGAAATTTTGTTTCCAAGTAAATTTTGAAGAGGAAGAGGATATAACAGTGATGAAAAGAGGCTGAGCAGGACTGCAAAGAGCAAAAAGCCACAGAGGCAGAGACTGGGAAAAGGGCATCTTCACGTTCAGTATGCTTGGCTCTTCCTCCTCCGTCACATGTAAAGGTGGTCACTAAGGAAACAACCACAGTAGCTCCACAGCATGCTTTACAGGGCCTGAGAGAATAGGCAAGAGGATGTCAAGTGTTGCTGTTGTCTCAGCAACACTTAAGACAAGATGAAATAATTTTAAGCTGTCAGACATTTTGAATGTGGCCTTACCTGATGCATCAATATTCGAAAAATAATTCACAATGATCTCACTGCGTGTGTCTCTCTCTTTCTCCTCACCGTCTTGCTGGAGACTACAGATATGTGTTTTGCTTGTCTGTCTATGTTTGAAAAGGATGCCTTCATCTGCAGAAATATCACCAGGGAAAGGGGGGAAGGTAATAGGAGAGGAATAAGAAAAAATGTGGTTATTAGCAACGTAAGAGCTTTCATACCTATGAGATTGATTTTCCATCTGATCCAACTCAGCATTGAATCTGTTATTTGGCTGTGAAACTAACTTGTTGGTCTCTCACAGCACTGATATTGAAAAAATCATCAGCTAGATTTGAAGATTCATTTTAAACCACAAGCAACCAACACCCTTCTCCCCACAAAATCTCAGATGAGATTGCTATACTCAGTAAGACAGGGTAGCCTGAACCAGAAGGATTGTAGTACCATGGCAGAGCACCTGGTTTATAAGTATGACAACCTAGTTGTAAGCGAGGGAACAGGTTAAATGCGCTGATACAGCCTGTGGTTTGAGAAGTCACCAAGCTGGAGGTTGCTGGAAGCTGGCAAATTATGCTAGAGGAGGTATTGCTGCAAGCTTGTCCTGCATTATATTTTTTACTAAACATAGACTAAAGACAAGGCACAGGATAGCGAGACAGATTTTTGCCAGTCGGGACATTCTTCTTTTCTTATTGCTAAGGTAAAGCTTTTATTTTATTTTAATAGGGACAGAAGCTAAGCCCTGGGCTCTGCTTAACCTCCAGGCTGAGCAATGCTTAAAACTTAAGGATAGAGGAATAACTAAACAGCTATCAAAAACAGTACTTACATTCCTCAAACAGCCGTGTATTTAGTTTCATGATGGAATAGCTTTCCCGTTTTAGATTTTACACAGACAAGATTGATTCACAGGAGCTTTTATTAAATAATACCGCCCTTGACGGAACTTCAGGTTCTGCCTTTGTGACCTACGTGAAGAATACAGTTAACATCACTTGGCTTTTAATATAATAAAAAGAACAGAGTCAGGACTTATTTTTTCTTTACTCTGTCACAACAGTACCACAGTTCTTATTGGACAGTTAAATCTCCTTTGCTCTTAATGATTTTTGAGTGCAAAAGAACAATATTATGGTAAGTAACTTACCACTTCCTTCACCAAAACAACAGAATGTAAGCAAAAAAAGCAATTTGGGGATGTTGTTAGTGTTGGGCTACAAAGAGAGTGGTCAGCCTGGCAGTCCTTGGAAATTTGCCACATATAAACATTATATGCGTGCTGATCTGAAATTATGATTTCAGATTTTGTAGCACTATTTTCAGGCACAAATGGCAACAGCTGTAAGCCTAACAACCCAGTTGTGCCCAGGAATCAGACATTTAACTGAAGTGATACAGATGAAAAAAGAGAAGAATAAAATTATTTACACCTGTTTCGTGTATGTGGAGAGAGGGTAAATTTTATATGACTGAAGTTAGAACTGTGCTAACATAGTTTATCTCAATTGTATAGAATTTTATGTGATATTTTTCAATCTATCCTCCAGATTTTTGCAGTAAATCTGTTCTGATTTCTCTCTAGTTTTAACTTAAACCATGCAACCAAGGCTCATTACCAGATTTATTTGGATATAGGAAAAAAATTTTGGTATAAATTTATGTTTCAGCATCTCATTCCTTGTAAGTTGCGGAAATACTGTTTAAAAACAAAAAAATATGTATTTAGTTATTCTAGCTGCCTAAATTAACAAAACGGCTCCATTACACAGAATCACAGAATGGTTTAGGTTGGAAGGGACCTCTGCAGATCATCTCGTCCAACCTCCCTGCTCAAGCAGGGTCACCTAGAGCATATTGCCCAGGATCACATCCAGACGGGTTTTGAATATCTCCAGCGAAGGAGACTCCACTACCTCTCTGGGCAACCTGTTCCAATGCTCTGTCACCCTCACAGTGAAGAAGTTTTTTCTCAGGTTTAAAGAGTTTTTTTTCTCATTGTTCTTCCGTTATAATGATTCATATACATATTAATTATGTCAGCTCTTCTACTCAGTCCCGGAGCAAGGCAGCTGTCCCACGCTTTTGGCCTCCGCTTTCCAACTGACTGCTCGTTTGCTAACAACAGAAGCTTAGCAGCACTACTTGGGAAACTCAGCCTTTAGAGAGAGAGAGGGTAAAGCCCACAAAAAAGATTTCAGCATCACACTGTGCAGCATAACAGTATCAAAGGCATCAGTCCTAGCACGGTAGCAGAGTCCCCGCCTCTCGGTTTGACGTACTGCCTGCTCACGCTCGAGAGTCCGACCAGGGAAGAGTCCATGATAGGCAGTGCACAAAGCTGTTTAAGCTAACCAGCAGGAAATACGGTCCCCCTTAAATTGTCCCCCCTACAGCCTCATGGATTTAGGAACATCTTTCCTTAGGGAAAAATACTCAACCCTGGACTCCTTTCTAGAGGAAGGTTCCTATATCTTTTTTTTTCTCAAAAAGAAAGAAATCTGTGTCAAGCTTCATGGCAGACAAAGTGGTGGCATCTTTCCTTTTTCAGCAGTTTGGCAAGCAGAGTGTGGAAGACTTGCTTTTAAATCTCATCTCTGCCTTCTCAGCACAGAAAGGACAAATCTTTTGGCAAGGGAAACAGAAGGAGGAAGAGAAGGAAGGAGTGCACTCTCTAAACTGCCACATAGGGCATCAGCCCATGAGGGGCAAGGAACTAGGACACCACTTCTGCACCAATAATTATTTGAGTGTTTTATATTACAATTTATCTGAACTATCTACTCTTTATTAAGTCAAATTTTCACTGAAATCATAGCCTGAAGTAATATCTGTTTTTTCACTTGTGTAACTTACAGTAAGCCTACTCCAAAAATAAAAATGTTTACAGCTTAGACAGTTCTGTCAGGGTATATTTTTTGTATTAATGTCCATCAGCTGATATCATGAAGTTTAATGAAGTTGAGACTTTTCTTCAGGGAAACTCACAAGAAAAAAAAATGTTTTATAGTCATAAACACTGAAAAACCAAAATCTCAAAAGCAACAAAGATGCAATTTTAGCCAGAGAATGAGTGCAGAACTGAACTTCTGTCCACAGTAAGCAGTTAAATTTAATATTCAAATAAAAGCACAACTCTGTGAACGCAAGGGTACTATTGGACTTCTCAGGGTTTTGCCTCAAACAGCAAACCCAGCTGATTGACTGGGGTCCCACCCATGAGATGGACGTTCAGATGTACATTTTAAGGAATGTATATGTTTTCTTTCTGCAAAAAAAAAAAAAAAAAAGAGAAGCATATTTGTTATCAGTTGACCAAGATATTTTTGGCAAGGGTAAGCAATGTATTAAAAATATCAGTCAGCAGAAGTTGATCATGTATCAGCTTTCTCTTCTTTCTTCCTCACTCTATCATTTCACGATATCAGAAAGCACAGAAAAATCTGAAATTCAAAAGGATTTTTAGGATTCTTTCTATTAAAGGGATAGAACAAACCCACATTTGTACTCTAGCAATACAGATCTTGCAAAAATAACCCAAGTTACTTGCCCAGAGCTAAAATCATGTTAAAAAGTAATAATAAGCTTCATTACTTTCTCATTTGACTCTGAGTGCTAAAAATGATAATGATATTTTATTTTTTTTTAAGTCTTTAATATAGTCATTGCCAGAGAGATGTTCTTTAATGACTTACTTGTCTTAATAGCAACTGCCTTGAAATCCATAACCGTGCTTCCCTGGATGGCAGGAACAGCATGCATACAGTTTTGAAGGGGTAAGGCGGGCTTAGTTGGCTTCAGACTTATCTGCAGCTGAATATGTAGAATTTATATTCTTCTGATTGAATGGAAACACCCTAAAACTGTGGGCAGTAGCTCACCGGATGGGTGGGGTCTGCTTTTGTTTTATTTTTGAAGTGGCTGGATCCAGTTAGCTTTCACAGAGGCCTCATGTGGTGAAAAGCTCTGCTAGGATCCCTTTTCCCCTTCAGCATTTAGCTGAATGAAAGATGGTGCATCTCGTGCCTGATATTAAATAAACATTTTAAAATACAAAGTTCTTCTGTTGCCTAATCTTGAAAGATGCTGAGTGCCTTCTGTTCTCAGAGTATTTAAGAGGAGAATGAAAATGCTTAGAAATTGTTAGGATCCAACCCAACAAGGAAGGATCTTCCCATATTTATGTGCATCTGGGTTCAGTTTTCTGCCCTACCCGCACAGCTCCTCTGTCCTGACTTAAATAGCAAGTCCCTCGCTACTGAGAAAAAGATAGGCTGCGTACCTCACATAGCATACCCCAAAGCCAAAATACTGCGTGGAGAATCAATTAAGGTAGCTGAAAATGGGGTGAGGTTTCTGAAAAATCTCCCTTCATGAACAGGTTCCTGGAGATTCTAGCGCATGCAGGCAGGAAAGAAAATCAGTTTTGGCAGGACCATGGTGATCTTGAGCCTAGAGAGTTTAAGTGCTTTGATGGAAGCTTTGAGGATCTAAATTTTAGATTTAGCTAGGATATACCTTTTTGTGGTTCTAGATAGGCTTACCTAGGCAAGACATAGATACCCCTGTGGTGATATAAAGATAAAAATATTAAAAACTATATAAAGTTATGGTGATAAGATTTATATAAGTACTGAAGATAAAGCCTCCCGGAAACCTCAAAAGTCTTGCAGTTCTTTGGGCTTTGATAAATTATTTACATTTTTAGAAAAATTTACTTTTGGCTAGTTTTCTATACAAAAGCATTGCCTTTCTCAACATGATAGATTTTTAAAACATTGATCATATCACTGCATTCATTATCAGGTAGGTATTGAAAGAGACATATTTACCACTAAACCATAGCAACAGGTGGTCGGGTGCAAGGAACATCAATTTAGCAAAACAACCTTTTGCAATAATTACTTTTTGTTTTGAAAAAAGGATTAGCATCTTTTACTCAGACATTAATGAGGCAAAGAATCAAATAATGTGCTATCAAAGGAAACATACACCCCTTTCTCTTGAATGCCATGAATAGCATTCCACAAATTCAGACTAAGGACTATATTGACTCACTTATGCTTCACTCCTTATTCATGAAAAGGAGAATAAAGTAGACTTGATAAAAGCTTTTCTTTTTTTCAGTCTCTTTCAATGAGCCATCTCACTCAGAAATAGAAAATGTTTTGTAGTCCTTTATATTCTACTATTTTCTAGATATTTTAGCGATGTTCTGCTTACTTTCTCAGTGATTTATCAAATTTTATTAACTACTTTTAAAGTTTTTTTTTTCTTCATGTGGCATGAGTGTTTCCCCTTGCTGTAGAGAGAAGAGAAAAGCTGGCTTCTACCCTGACGGTGCAACTTATGGCATATACACTAGCAGGATCTTACCCTTTTAGTCCTAACCATTCCTTCTGTAACTATTTTCTATCTTGTGGAGATATCCACAACTGTATGACAGTTTTATAATACCCACAAGGAATGCCTGAGTTTTTGATTGGAAGAGAGCAACAGACTCATTCAAATGCAGTTTAGATTTTCATGCTCTCTTCTCCATTATATCTGAGCATTACAGATTATTTTTAAAGTTTTTGAAATCACTGAAAGTTTCCAAGAAAGTACCTAAATTATTTTAAGCCTCACTTTTCCCTAAACCCCAAAGATTTTAACTGATTACTGCAGTAGCTCATTAGTAACTTACTCAAATTTCCACTCTCCTCTATGCTCAGGCTGTTTGGCAAAACTGTAACTCTCAACAGATGTTAGTCTCTCCTGCTGCATCTTTTCCTATTTGCTTTTTGAGCGAGCCTTTTTTTTTTTTTTTAAATGAGCAGTACCTCTTCTACAGAGGAGTTCAGTTTCAGAGAAGCAGATTCATATTTTGAAGTTAGAGGATTTGGGTTTGCAGGAGAAATATTTCAAGTCGAGGATTTTCCATGAAAAGCAGATTTCCACAGAAAAAGCCCTACCACCTTACTGTGAGTAATACAGACTATAAGGAAAGGGCAGGGGCCAGCTGGGCCAGCTAACATCGAAGCAATGTTTCAGAAAAAAGTCTTCAGAAAAGCTTTGAGTTAAGCAGCAAAGCTTGTTTCACCGAGGAGATCCTCGCTACTGCACTATGAGCAATTACCAGGTACCTTGAGGTTTCCCTTACATTTCTTATCACGTCACAGGCTGAAAAGGTTAGTGTCAGAATCTAGACGTTGCTTGAATGACAGGAGCATTGGGAGAGGCTGCTTTAGTACAGCATTTGTTGGGGCTGGGCTTACTGATATGCCTCATTCCAGGTTTGAGCTCCTTCTCTAAACTTGATATGATTAGATCAAACAGGAAACTCAGATTTCATACTAACCTATTAGCAAGTTAGCAACGCTCTCTTTTACTGATGGTCTTACTGCTATCCTCTATCCATATGTAATATGTATACAGCAGGTGAATGTTTACAGCTATACAGTCAAATATCTGCTGCTTCTTCACATTATCTACATCTATCAATTGCCACCTACATTCAAATGTACTTATAGGTGCCTTTTTACATGCTTTAGCAGTTTTCCTCTCACAGTTGACTTAGAGGGGAACTGCTTTAATTATGTTCAAAAGCATGACTACAACTGCAGTGAAAAATTATACTTTTTCCACAGAAAGAGAGAGAAACCTACCTGTTCCTTATCATATATGTTGTGAAAAATGTATACTCTCTTGCAGAGATCATTCCTGCATTTTCAAGCCTATAGATTGCACAATCTAAGGTTTTACAGATTTTTCTTTTTAAAATTCATCCCACAGCTCTACCTAATTTCCATTAATATCAGCAGGAAATAGATATATGAATTTAAAGGTGAAATGTTTGCCTTTAATGACTGTTTAAAATTAAAACCATTAAAATTTACTAAGCTTTAAGCACTGACCTTTTCTTTCAATAACTTCACTCTCAGCTATTTCTTCTGGTATAACTTTTATACAAGAGTAAAGCCAGGTCTTTTTGAACTGCATATTTATTTTTTAATTTTTATTTCTTTAAAAAGGAATATGAAAAGCAAACTGTCTTTCAGTAAAAAATACTACATTAAGATTCTGAACATCAATTTTAATTTCAAATCCAGCTAACATCGATGGAAAATATCTGTGGAAAAGAACCTAGAGTATTATTAAGTGATAGATTTTAGATACCGAGGTTATAAAATTCTTTTGACTTATAATTTAGTAATTATAGACGTATTGGCTAAATGATTGTACATGTTACTAGCAATTGAAATTGTACCTCATATCATTAGAAGTGCAATTAATTCTCTCTGAATTTGCAATAAAATCTTGGATCTTACTCTTGCTTTTGGAATCTGACATATAATTTCAAAAGGTCAGACCAGAGCCTCAAATTACAAGATTTAAGTAATTTTTCTTCATAAAGTTAATCCTCACTGCATTTGCATCCATAATGTCAACCAGTATATTAACTAGTCTATAAACATGACAGCACAGTCAGGAATCCTTGCAGTCCTACAATGGTGTTAGGCGCTGCACAGCCCATTTCTTTACACCTCTGGGCAAAAAGCCAAGAACATAGATCCTTGATTTCCCCTGAGCAAAGAGTTCTGCCAGGTTAGCACTGCTGGATGCTCCAACACAATAGAACAAGGAAATCAGGCATAAAAACAAACAAACACTGTTCTAACCACTTTTTTTTTTTTTTAGAAGTGGAGTGAAGACTTTTTCTTTCACCTCTAACATAAGGCCATACTTTCATGGCTTAGGAGACCCTGTTATTTTTTACAGCTAGAATAATGCATCAGTAGTGTATCTGTATGTGTGAAAGTACACAAAGTAATATTAAGAAGCCTTATTTCGTTCACCTATACAGAGGGAGCTTGAAGAGTTAACAGAAGCATTTGGCTCAAAAAGGCTCATGAGTTTATACACCATTCTTGAGGCACAAACTTGTATCCCATTTAGTATGTTGGTAGGAGACCAGGAGAAAGACTGAAAAAGTTTTTAAAGTGGCTGCTCAGATTCAGTTTCCTCAGAAAGAGAGAAGACAAGGACCACAATAAAGCCTGTCACAATAATTTTGGAAGCTGTAAAAGCTACATTTGCCTTTCAAACAATTCCTCTGGGCAGTGCATGTTCTCAGCAAGGATAATTGGAAGGCAAAGCTTTTACAGCTTCTGAAATGCTTCTCCCTGTTCCCTCTTTGCACAGATCAAGGACAGTAAGAGGGTGATTCCAGACTCCCTGGAAACATGCAGCCCACCAAAAGCTTGAAGATGAGTTCAAGTGCCCTTTTTCTGTCCTTAGCCCATTACCTAACTTAGTAAAGCAGATGTGCTCAAGAGGGCTCATCAAGATGTTGGCTCCTTTCCACTGTTATTTTACAAGAGTTAATTTTTCCCTTTGATCTTCTTTTCTAGATTAACTTCTTGCACTATACTGCAAGGTCAGAAAATTAACCTGCATGACCATAGGAGGATCATCCTCACTTAGACACCTCCTCTGGTCCTGCAAATGTCCTTACAATCACATCTACACTGGCACTCAGATTTTCATGCCTACAGTTCTTCAAGCTTTTCCTTCCTCACTCAGGTTTTCAGTTCTCCAGCTGATAAGGAGGACCTAAGTTACTACACATATCTTGCCTACTCCTCCTATTGCTGACAGGGCCTCTGGAACAGAGGCAGGAGAAGGGAAGGGCTACTTCTTCAGGTCCAGCAGAAATCTGTATTGTTTTGAAATGTGTAGGCAGCCTAAGGTTATGTAAATGTAAGTCATATGTAAATGAATGACCCATGCGTAAACAAATGTCTACAGAGCATGTGGTTATAAAGCTGCATCGTCTACAACAGGGTTCCTTCTTTGATGATGCCCACACAGCTTAGGGTAGCCTGACCCATGGATTATTAGGGGACCCATGGATTATTGCTCACAACTCAGCAATGTTTTGGGTAAAGATCTAAAAACCCCTTAGCAACCTTCTGTCTTCAGGGTGTCTCAGGGCTGGTGCGCACTCTGCTTCTCCACAGCCAGGACACTGCAGAGGTAGTTTACAGCCAGCCTGTGCTGCTCTATTTGGTCCTTATCCTCAAACCAAGAATTTGGGCCTTTCCTTTTAGTTGCAGAACAGGGCTCCCTTTTACAGCTAGCTAGTTGGCTTCATTTGTTAAACTCTCCTATCTGGAAGGTGTGTTGACATTTGCAAAGACATCACTTCTTGCATTGGCAATTTTGTGCAAACAATGCCCACATAATTAAATGGCTACAATCAGGCATAACAAACCATGCTCTTTTTTTCTGTCTTATCAACTGACAGCTCTTCAGAAAACTTTTTTTGTATCTAATTAATGGTTAGGACTGTGTCTAGATAAGCATAATTAAATATTCAAAACCTAGTTTGCAAAAACAGCCTCTGATTTAAAATTTGCAATCTACAATACAGAAAAGGTGCAAATCTTTAGAAAGTCATGTGAGTGACGCACATATAGGCTTGATCTGCAGACATGAATCACAATTGAACCTGCATATGAGAAACCTTGCTACATTGCCTTTTATGCTAACATCCAGAAACCTGTGTCACTAACAGCAGATGGGGGGGAGAACAAAAAACAAACAGATGATAGAGAGGTTCCTTTCATTACTTAAATATGGCCCTCAAGCTTTGATGAGATAATCAAACCTCTTCACACAATTATGTCCTTGATAAAAAACATGCATGAGTCATTTTCGAATATTTTACTCTGATACTGGAAATGCTATTTCAATAAATCACAAAAGGGGAGCTCTCATTTCTGCATTGCAACAAGGTACTTCAAAACCTACCCAAATCAAACAAAAATAAGCATCCAGTGAAAGGCTGAATTACGGAAAACAAAAGAAAGGAAGCTGTAATTGTAGATGCCTGTAACACACATCTCCCAGGTAATGCCACAAAGCCCCCCCAAAAAAGCCACCAGAGAATGCTGAACAGTTCTTATATCTTTCTGCTGAGGGCTAGGATTTGTCCCTTCTGTGTGACAGATCAATCCTGAGAAAGCTAATAACTATTTGCCTTGCCTTGAAATTAAACAGCTTTTGTTATAATCACTGGGGAAAGTTCCAGAAACAAAATAAAAGTTTTGAAATGGGGCGGAAGGAAATCTGGAAGAAATTCAAACAAAGCTCCACACCCGGGTAATCAAAGAGTCAAGCAGAATTTTGGCTAAGTGAATGCTAAAAGAGTGCACAGAGTGAACACAAAATAGAGTGCACAGATTTGAACAATAGAAGAGCAGTTTGCATACAAGAAATAAAGAAAACCCCAACCTTTATAAATGCAGGAGGACCACATCTAAGGCTAAATACATGGTAAACATTTCAAAGCCCCAGTGAGTTAATAACAATACAACTGGACTATGAAAACATACTCAAGTCAAATAATTATGGTGTGCAGACTAAAAACCAAAGGCAGTCCTAACTTCAGCAGATACAAGGACTTTTCTTCCCCCTTTTCATGCTATGGCCACCACTCCAAAGGGAAAATAGCTATCCCGAATCCCTGCTGATGGTGGCAAAGGGCAGGGGACAGGGACCCTCCTCTCCTAGGGACGCGTCGTTCCCACTTCGTTCCCGGAAACGCTCCTGGGGCACAGCCTGCGTCCCCCCAAATCAATTGTGTGGGTGATGCCATGAATCATATAGAGAAGGGAAAGCAGGACACGGCTGCTCTCTCATTGATGCACTGAACTATTGATTCACACATTTCTGGAGTTTTAAATGATGCAAATCTATAATTGCCCTATAATTCAGGCAGAGGCAGCAAATTTGCAGAAAGTCTGTTGGGGAGCGATACCACTAGCACTAATTTAGAAAACAGGTACGCATGCATGCTTGCTTCCAGTATACACCATTTTTCTCCTTTGTATATGAATTAAGCATGTTTCAGCCAGCACATACCTACAAGCAGCTGGAAACAACTAATCAGAAATACTAACTATACATTAATTAAAGCTAAATAAAAAGAGTATCTCACTTTATAACAATAGAAACTTACCAGTGACCCTAGCCAAAGAGAAGTGAAACAACTAGTTAGATAAGCATATCCACAAGGGGAAACAGCATGTTTTTCTGTGGTGCTCATAGTCCTCAGATGCTATAGTAAAACTTGTGTAACTCTTAAAATAAATACTTTATGTCCCCAATTTCTTATGATTCAGTAATCTATCTTTCTTTCTAATCACTGGGATGTTGCAACTATAGTAACAATCACTTTAAAAAAAAAAAAAACAAGTAACATGGTGAAATATTTTTCATACTCAGAGTAAAAATGCAGGGAAGTAGGTTGCACTCAGAAATATTGCCCATCCAACCCTGCTCAGTCAGACATTTAAACATGCTACAGCTTTCTGTAGTAAATCAACACCCAGAACACTTTTGTTTAAAATATACTTTGAACTGAATGTGGAAATAAATGAGTTACATAGAAACCCTATTTAGTGATGCATGTAGTCTGAAACTGTGTAAAACGGCAATTGGTTTGAATCAGGAAAAAAGGAATTTTTAAATTAAAAATCAAAAATATTCTGATATTTAGATAACCATGATTTTAACTAAAAATTAGTAAAATTGTAATTGTTTTTAAAAATATGTTCTTTAAGGTTTTGATTTTATTTTTTGTAGAAAACTGGAAAACATAATGAATGAATTTTATTTTTTTTTAACAGATGAACTAATTTCTTTACTAAAAAGACTGTGATTAGCTTTGAATGAAAATACTTTTTCCTATTCTAGAACAGAAGCTTTAGATTTAAAATGTAGGAAATCAGAAGTCAGGATGAAAAAGCAAAATCTCTTTTTTACATAAAGCCTTATTTAGACCAATGAAAATACTTACCTAAAGTAGTTCACATATTTTGGCTAATTTCTGTCATTTTATGGTTAAGACATCTTTTGTTATAATTTTGCTCAACTTATGGGCACAAAAGCATTTTAAAAGAAATTTCTCTTTTTGAATTTTTTTAAAAAACTTAAGTTACATTTTTTCACATTAAAAAAAAATCACTGATTATAATCGTTTCTCATATGTTTCATCTTTGGTCAGCAGCTCTAGCCTTTTCATTAATTTTTCTCACTTCGTCGGGCTCAAAGATAGACTATATGAAGGTACCTCTGCCAAGTATTTAAAGAAAACAAAACTAATCAATATTACAAAATGCTCATGTGTTGTTTAAAATGTGGGTTACAATATTTTAGGCTGGCACTACTCTTCTAGGTAGCATTGGCTGTAAAATTGCTTTACAAATTTCATATTCTCTGTGATAGTATTAATTTTTAAATATATATTGCCTCTGAACTTTTAATGAGCCCAGAACAGTCCTTCAGGACCTTTTATCTTTATTAAGTGACAAAATTAAATCAACAGTTAATCATTATAGCCTAAAGACAAAATCACTTCTTTACTTTTCTTAATTACTCTGTTTAGTCATTCAAGACAAATCGAGGTATTTGGCTAGTGGCCTGAACGAGGATCAGCACAGAAACATGATACCTCTGGGAGAGCCTGTGAGCTGACTTACCACGGTCTTGCCTCTGCTTTGTTTCCCTCCCTGCCTTCCTCGCGGAGCTCTAGCTCCAGGGTAGACAAAGAACAGTCTCTAATAGATAATCCCAGGGTGGGCCTTACGCAAGAAATAGAATGAGTGAAAAAAATGCAATGGAAGAAGAAAACTGGAAATCAAGACCGTAAAGAGTTGCTATTTTGCAGCTCCTCTTTGATCCCAGTTAGCCTTTGAGCTGCATTTAAAATCATAATTACAACTGATTAGGACAAGGAAGAAAAAAAAAAGTTTCAAGACTAAAATATTTGTTTTCCTCCATTTGCAGAGAATGTCAGCTCTTAGAACTGGAATTCTTGGAACAGAAACTTGTGGGGAGGTTTCACAGAGTGAGGGGTGCATTTCTCATAAAACCGAGAGCCAGCATGGCAGCCCACAGGGCCCCCTGAGACACTGGTGAAGTGGCTATCTGAAATAAAGGACGCAAACCAGGGTCTCCCACAGGCACCTGAGAGTTTGCGCCCAATGCTTCTTGGTAGGATGGGTCATTTTTCCTAAGCATGGGCTTGGGGGACACAAACCCTGAGCAGCACAACATGCTGAGTGAAGCTGTTGTACAGTTGAATGTAAAGTGGATGAACTTCCCTTCCACACAGCTACCTCAGTCTCCTTGATTGAAGATGATCAGGAACATGAAAGATCCCACCTAAGTCTGGGTACTACACACACTCAAAAATAAAGTCGATCCTTCCAAAAGCAGCACAGTCCTGACTTGGAAAGAATCCATACCCAGGGGAGCCCACGTTCATATGCCCAACCTTAAACACATACACAGTTTGTTAAAATCAGCCCCTCCTAAATAAAGGTCCAATTTTATCTCCGCTGATATCAGCACAGAACTGGGTACATCGATGGAAGAGGTTTTGTTCTTCTTATGCAAACTACAAATTAAAATGAGTTGTTCTTTCTTTAGATGTTCTTGAGAAATACACAATTCTTACACAGAAAATACTCCAAAAAGAAATTCAATGTACAAAAGATGCTTTGTTTTTACTGCTGGAAAACAGAGCTACTAACGTACAAATTCAGTCCATACCTTTTTCAGCTTGCCATCACTAAATTAGAAGGACGTTTCTCAGTCACTCTCACTTCAGTGAACACAGAGCCCTGAAAGCCTTCTTCTGCTTCTTTTTCTTTGCATATTTAGAAATAAATGAGCCAAGAAACTTTTTGAGGAGTCTGCAAAGCGCAGTCTTCCTATCTCATCCTATTTGGCTACTGTAACTATAACTGCATACAGTGAAAACATAAGGTATAACAGATGTAATCATATTATTACAATGGTAATTTTTAATATATTTTAATATCCTCCATATCTGACAGCCAGGATGACCTCTTTCTTTTTTAATGACCAAGGAATGTGACCGGCTGTCTCTTAACACTAGAGCTACTTTACTTCAAAGCTGTTGTTAGCACACACAGTAAATCAGATAGACTGGAGGGCTTTGGGGTGATAGTGGGAAATCTTAAAAGAAGTTAAATTGTACAAAAATTAACTGGGAAGAAACCCATGGAGTAAAACAGTTAGAAATTAATTAGAGGGAGAGGAAAGGAAAAGAGAGTCATCAAAATGTTAATGTGTTGCAGGGAATCCAAGCTTTTACTTTTACTTTCCCTGTAATAAGTACCCAGGTGGTCAGAGCTTCTAGGATTTTTTGCTTCCTCACTTCAAACTGCATTTTGCTCATACCAGCCTTTTCTAGGCCTTTAACTTTTATCTGTCTGCACTTTTCTTTTTCCTCTAAAAATTGCAACCCTAAAACTATCCAAATGTGTAAAGCATTTCTGGTTGGCTGGGTTGTAACTTTCTGGTATGTACCTATTCAGTACAATCTTTCCCTTCTACTAGGTAACCTAATACACAAGTGCCAAGTATTTGGGACCATGCCCTACAGAGGAGAAATCAAGTTCAAATGTGGTTTTCTGGGTGCATGCCGGGCTTTAGTTATTCCTATACACCAGTTCAGTTCAGAGGTTATCAAAGAGCAGTTACCCCTTTCCTCATAGATCTTTATCTTCAATGAATTCCCAGGGGCATCTGACTCAAGAAAAAGAAAAGTCAAAACAAACCTTAATAACAACATTGAAAGATACCTAGGGAGGAGGAGAACAGGCTTGCAGGCAGAACCTAGTCTGCCGAAATTTAAGATGCCCTGGAGTAGTTTTCCCAGTCCTGAATGTGGAAAACTATGCAGCACCACCTTGTGAGCTTCCCCTAGAAATACTCTTGAAGAGACTAAAGATAAAATATGAAGCACACCAATCAGCTTTAGGCAGAACGTGACTAGCAAAATAAGCAAAGGCTCTGAGGCATGAATTTAAAACACATAGGGCATATGAAGTCAGCTAAAAATCAATCAGATGACATTCAAAGAGAGTACATTTCAAAGGAGTTAATGAAGAGCAGAAAAATCACATCCACGTGTATTGAATAGGCAAATAAATACTGGGAGTGCTACCCAGTTCTTCACAAATGGATCTGCAGGGGGATCTTCTTAATAATGGCCATATCTCCATAACTGCTGAATTCCTGACCTCCCTGGGAACAAAGCAGCTTTGCAGTAGCAAAGCCACCGAGCTGACATCCAGCTCTGAACGAAGCAATAAAACCTTTCTGATGCTGCTTTGCACCAAGAATAATCACAGCGTTTTTGGAAGCTGATAAACAAAAAACACAGCCACAGGATCCCTCATATACCCACAGAGCACCATCATCAAAACACAGTTTGTACAGAGAAAAGTTTGTGTGTTGAAATAATTAAAGTAGGAGAAGCGCACACGTGAAGGTGAGCACACCACCTTAACATTTCCTCAGAGCGACGCAGCTTACACCTTCCATTGAATAAAGCTATGCCAATACAAGGCCCGTATACACCAGTGAAATAACATCTGGCCTAGAGTTGTAGAGCTGTAAACCTAGTATTTTCTTTAACTGTGTCCACAAAGATCAAAACACAGGCAGTTAATTTTGGTACAGAGTATATTGCTAGTCCCAGAATATTGCTCTACAGAAGAGGAAGCCCTCCTAACTTATCCTGCAATGAAAAATTCTGCTTATGGTAAAGACAACATCAGGGAAGAAAAAAACTGGCAACAGCTAGAGCAGCTCTGTTCAGAGTTTCTCTACTACCTACAAGCAAAAACAGGTGCAAAAAAATTAGTTGAAAACTTCCATGCTTTCTCTTGCTCTGTTCATGGCCCTAAGGTCCTGCTTTTCACTCTTCCCATCAAAAAAACAGAGATAGAAACATTAACTTTACTGCATGGGAATAATGATGATGATGATTCCTCTACATTTACATATCTGTTAAGTTTGAAGATCCTTATTTAGACCAGTTCACAGTAAAGTCAGAAGAAAATGTCCCCTGGTTGGAGAAAAAAAGAGAGAGAGAAAGAGAGAGAGAGAGAGAGAAAATAATTTCTCTAATAGCTGGGGTACATAGGATAATTTAAATATGAATCTATTCAAAATATGAGAAAACAAACATGCCTTTCCCCCGCCTCAGAAAACAAACTCTATTTTTCTACTTTTCCCACCATTCTTTTGCTGATGTTATTTCCATTTGAGTTCACGTTTTATTTAACAAAAAAGATAAATGACCATAATAGTATATTGTACACCAGAAGAGGTTTTAACAAGGTTTTGTACAGGTGCAAGTTCTTCAATATTCTCTGTCTCTATAACAGGTCTAATATAGTTTAGAACTACATTTGTCTTTCCCGCATCAGGGCTTCCTACAACCCTATATATCCTGTGATCAAGTACTACACCCAGGTAATTTCTCAAGTAACTGTCCTCCAGCACCCTATCTTGCCTTTCAGCAAAACTCAGTGTTACATCTCCTTTCACCCTTCATCCAAGTCCCTGTACTGCTCCTCGTCTTCTGTAAACTAGCTAGTAACTTTTCACTTAACATCATAAATCCTTTACTGAAGTCAGCATGAATTACACTGTCTCATTTCCTTTGCCTGGATTATTGGCTTTTTGAAACAAAAAAAAAACCAGAATCCCTGTGGTGAATTCATTCTTCTTTTTATCCTGTTTTCCATGCCTTTGATTACTGTTCTGTTTAAAATTTGCTCTTAAGCTTTGTACACTATTGAGGCCAGACTGAAAGGCCTGTAGCTGCCCAGAAGAGGTATCATCAAAAACGTCACCCAGTTCACCTTAAAGTGAGGAATGTATTTAGATGCACTCAAATTTATAGGACGTAGAGGGTGCTGTTGCACTGAACATCTAAGAGTATTCTTAGCGCAGCTGTGTGGAAAAAAAATTGTCTATATATCTTTACTGGATCTTATGGCTGCAATTCAGGATAGTTACTGTAATTTGCTAAAATTCAAATGTAATTAAAGAAAGCATAACTCACTTCTAGTCTTGCAAAAGTCAAGATGAGCCAATGGTAGTTTCCTGGTCTTAATAGTAATCCAGTTTCTGTTTTATCAGTCCCCAAGTGAAACATTGATTTCTCTGCAAGTTTTAACCATCATGGGAATCACTAGATCAACTCGTGTTGCCAGAGACTGTCTCACATGGAAATTTTTTTTTGTTTGTTTGGTCTCATTTTTTGACTGTGAAGCATAAAGAAAAAAGTTTGGCATTTTCCTTTTCTTGTGCAGGAGTAGAGGTTATTAATACAACACTTAAAACACAGAAAGGTGGCAGGGGAAAGTAATCACATTCACAGATGGAGGAATAAAAAGGAAGAAACGGTTTTAAGTTATTCTCTAATACATGTTTTGTCCCAGCTGTCAAAGGAGCTTGATTTTAGCTTGAGCTTTGCAATAAGTTAAGTTATCACTTGAACTTTCTTACTCATGTTTCCAATACATTCCTTCCATATCAATATATCACTGCAAACACACAAGGGGAGATGATCTGCACTTTCCAGCACAAGGCTTACTTCTGCCAGGCAAATTCTCCATTCTCCATTTCTGCCCTTTGTGGGTAGAAGGTAACTGAACAAACATCTATTAGATGCTACTTTTAGAAGCCCCGCTCCTAGAAGCGGTCTTTTTATTTATTTATTTGAGATCTAGTTTCCTCTTTCTTCTCTCCTCAACCCCAAGCAAACCTGATGGTGAAAAAGCATCTGAAACCTGTATCTGGTATATTTTAAAGGCTATAAAAGGGGTAGCAAATCAAAAACTCATTTGAATATGACACCTCCCCTCCTCCCAAGTCAGTCATTCTTAGGTTGGCTTATGACAGGCAGGTAAGAAAAGTTACTTCCTGAGCATTACAGACTGAAAGTCCAACCCTTACTCTACTAACGGATTTAAGTTTTTTCTTTAAGGAAAAAAAGACTCCGTTTCTTTCTATTCTGAACATGATTCTGATCTCATTTTTGAGAAAGCGCATTAACAAATGTTTAAGTAGTTTAAATAGCAGGCCTTCGCTAACCTCACCTACCTGGCTGAGGCAGGCAAGCTCACAAACCATTCAAATGGCAAATCAGAGCAAGCAGAAACTGCCTCAAGGCAGCTAGGATCATATTTTTGAGGTTGTGGAACAGAGTTAATGAATTTTGTTTAACCCTTTCTGGCACACAAATCTCATTTAGGATTAACCTCCTTGTCCGTATCATTCTTTCAAATAAGGTAGGGGATCAAAGTGGTCTGGGACCTGAATTGCAGAAACAGACTTTTCTTGAAGACGAACTTTCTTCGCTTGAAGGAAAAGTCAGTCCTGGTAACTCTGTATGCTGTCTTACCAGGAATCAGAGATTGCAGGACCCCTGATGATAAATCCTCACATCAGCTATGCAAGTAAAACAGTTTTCTCACAGGGCAAAGTCTATTTCAATTGTCTTAGCTAGCATAGCATTATACAAATGATTCCCTCCTTGAACTGACTGCTATAGGCTAATCTGCATCCAGATAATAAGGTTAAAAAAATTATACATTTCCCACAAATACAAAATTCTCTAAACAGTTCCAAGTTTGACCTGTGGCCAAAACATACCACAGGACTGGGATTTTTGTGATGTTAGTACCACACCAACTTTGGCAGACTTCTGTAGCTGCAGTCATTGGTATTTTTTTTAGGTAAATACCACGGCAAAAGAGGGTGGGTAGAAAGTTATCTTCCACGTTGGTCAAGGACTTGATTCATATAAGTTTAGTTAGGTAATACCAATATTTGGGGCTGGGGGTAGGGGGAAGGGAAGAGAGATTTAAAAAAAAAGTATTATATCTCAGAAAGCTGTGATGCAATTGTTTTGCAGTGTCAGACTAATGACAAACAAGTCACTTCCCTCCATGCACTTTTTTTTTTTTTTTTTTTTTAAATCTGACTCTTCTGGCTTATCTATCCAGATGACTATCTAATGGCTTTTAGTAACACGCACTTAGAGCAATAGGATTGTAGTGTGAATGCTATATACTGTTAATATACCCAGCTGAAATAAAAGTGAAGGCCAAATCTTATTTTGCAGGCATTTGAACAGTAGCTAAGGTGACTCAGCTGTTCCTGACTGTGGTGGTGTTTTATTTTGTTTTATTTGCGTGTTTTGTTTTTTTTTCTTGAATTATCCATAATGCTCTTCTAAGACATAATAGATGGACAAGGAATCATTCTGTAGGCTGATCTGGCATAAGAAGCCTATGTGTATGTTCAAAATGTGAATTTCTTCAATACATCATACGTGAAACGTTGTGGAAAGCAGAAAGTCATCTTAAGGTAAAAATGTAAACAACATTGTTCTTGTACCAGCAGCAGAAGAAGATTTAGAGGCACCATAGGTTTACTTCCTAACTGAAGACCCCAAAGATAGTTTCCTTGGTATAGTTTATTTATAAAATGTACAAAGAAAACCTGTTTCCCTGAGTAGCAGTGGTAACAAACTGTCCTGGTAGTTTGACTGAAGCATCTCAGAATCCCCCAGTGCCCTGTGAGAAGCAGCAGCTACTGCTCCTTCTCCCCTCTAGTCCCTAAGACACACACACACCCCCTCAACCTCCAGGACTGACAGTGAACCTTAATGCATCCTGTTATTTGTTTACTTTCACTTCTGTATTCTTTTTTCCTTCTTCGGCTCCTTGCCTGAGCTCCTCCTCTCCCATGAAGGGACAAACTTGAAAAAAATCCTAAGTTCTCCCAGGGCAGGAAACTAGAGGCAGCTTCAGAAGTGAGCATAGGAGAATACTTTAAAATCTGCATTAATAGTCTCCTGCAGGGAAAACTGAGTCCCGAATGCTTCAACTGTAAGCAATCTATTCACACCTTCACTTTCAGATATAGCTTACCTTTAGCCAGGAAAGCTACTGAGCAGTTTGATATCCACTTAACTGTCCATTATCTTTGGCAGTAGCTGAGGTTGAGACTGCTGATGGTGCATAAAGCTACACTGCAAGTAGAGAGCCAAAAATCTGAAGATGAGGAAGAAAATGGCAAAATGCAGGTAATAAATAAGGGCAGAGGAATGGTTTTCACATCCTCTAAGTTAAGAAAGTTCTTGCTGCCTTTACATGACCTTTTACAAGTCTAATTCTATCCTATTTTGATTTTGAAGATTTGCAGCATAAACACATGAATTCGCAAGAGAAAGGTAAAGACTAAGTACAGTATTTCTCACAGCTCGTCTGTTAGGATTTAGTGTTGCAGTGATGAGAAAATGGAGAAGACCTCAGCTAGATAAAGAATCACATGAAAGTGTCCTGTTGAGTTACTTCTTGGGTAGCACTTTTTGCCTTTAAGATATACATTTTTGGTTGTTTTTTTTTTTTTGATTAAGGTAGATGAATGCCAGATCGAAAACAGAACAAAAAAAAATTTTAAGTAGTAGTTTCATTTTCTCTTCTGTACTGGAGTAGATGTAAACGACCAAAGAGCCCTAACTCTGACTACTAAGAAAGCTGAGGTACCTGAATCTACTACATCAGGTGTTGAGGGATCTTCTTATCTTGTCTTCATGTTTTTCTGAAAGGAAGTAGGAAGAAAGCTCGCTTACAGGCTGCAGCATGACCTGAGAAAAGCAGAGAAGGTATACTCTTTGGTATACTTTTCAGTAGGCCTGTGTTTCAAGGACTGAAATCTATTTTTAACCTATGTTAACTCTAGTTATTTAAATTAAAAGCTCTGTGGTACATGAACTTCACCATTTTGAGTGTCCAGCTCCTTGCATAACATTCACCTGAATGATGACAGAAATCCTTTGGAAAAACTAAGCTGCAAAAAATGAGTTAAGTACAAAAGATTCAGTTTAGTGGATTCAGGACCAATGTAGTCACAGTATAAATGCAGTGCCTAAAGTTTAAAGCAAATATTTTAAAATGTTGAAAGTTTCATTATTTGATTAGTTACAACAGCAAGCTCAGATTGCTGAAAGAAAAAGTAATGGACATATCTGGCAGTCTCAAGTTCAGCACTGAAGGCAGAAAGCCAGCAATTTCCATTATGACTTTTTGAAGTATATATTTTGAAGTCTGTTTGATGGAAACAAGGGAAATTGAAAGATGACTCACTCTGCAGAACTAGTTGCTTATTGTTTTATACAGGGAAAGCTGAAAATGAGCCAAAAAGACCAGAAAATTGAGGTTTGTCCATCAAGGACAAAGACAGATTTTCAGGGTAATGGAAGAACACAAATGGCTGTACAGATGACAACTCAGTTACAGCTGGTTACTGAGGAATAGCAGTTCAACACACTGAGATTAGCATTTATTAGTTTATGGATACTTTACTTGTAATAAGGTGACTCATTAGGAGCTACGCATACTCATCTACAACAAATCAGAAAAAGGTGAGGCTAACAGAAGGCACTCTGAACTCTTCTTATGGCAGAACTGTGCATTTCTAAATGGCCCCATTTATAAATACCTCTTTTCATTCATGTGTAACTTCACCACAGACAATTTTCCGAGGGTGAGTCAATCCTACTGGTATACTCTTCTAGACTTCAGTCTGACCTGCACTAGACAAAGTGAGCTGAATCAGATCACTAGTTTTTTTTGTTGTGACGCATTCCCTCCTTCACCTCCTTTTAACGTCAGAGAACAGTTTGCAAGCAAGATTCGCTTGTGGCTTCTTCACTCGGTCTCACTTGATACACCCTCGGGGTATGCAGCCTGGAGGTTTCTCTTCTTACTGTGTGTGTGCACCTGCATGTATGTGCCTAGATTTTGCAGTTCCATTCACTTTTCAAGCAAGGTCTGGGTTGGAGCCCCCTGGTTTCCCCCCCTGCCCCATCATCATTAGCACAGCAGGCCCCGACGGGGCTTCTTTTTGCAAACTTAGACTGCAAAAACAATTTCTGTGAAATGCACCGTTGAACAGTTTTTTCCACCCAGAGATCCAGATTGCACAATGCCAAGATCTGAAAACTAGCAGTTTCTTGCCTCTGTGGTAAGGTCAAGTTTGGTTTATTGACCTGAAATGGGACGACAGTCAGCCCTGCGTACTTTTCTCTCCCTCTTTGAGGAAGTCCTCCCAGACTGGTGATTCCTCCCTGAACTTAAGATGATCACTATCTTTTGATTTTGACTCTGGTAGAGATAACCAGGTTTTTGCTGATGTGTCTGATGTCCTATTTCTGTTTGAAGTGGTCCACCTTGCCAGCACTTGAGCTTCTTACTGAGTTTCTTTTATACCTTCTGATTGATCTAACTGCATATCATGTAGTCTACAGACATATCCCAGGTCCCCAGAGCTTTCATCTGTCTAAGCAGTTTCCTTTTCTGATTTTGTCCTCTTCTACCTTATCAGAGTATGTTTCTACATATTTGTGATAGCTATACTAGTAGAAGGAAAAAGCTTTTCTTCCCACACTTACTTCAGAACATGTATGTATCTATGCTCTGTGGTAAAATGTTCTAAGCAGGAGACCTACAAAGGAAAGTTACCTGAAGATACCACAGAAGGGGAAAAAGGTTCCTGTGCTATTTCCCTTTTCCCTGACCACCACACTTGAGGATTTTACAAGGGAAAATATTGTGGGTTGATCTTTCAACGAGAGGAGCAGTCTGTGAGATATCATGAGGGTACAAAATCTGGAACAATGCCCCTGGAGGATTTAGTTATGTTATCATGCTGTCATGGTAACCAAAAAAAGGTGCAATAGAAAAGCACTCCTTCTGTTTAGAAAAAAGTAGACTGTTTCCTCAGCCCTTTTCCACTTTAGGAATCGAAGCAAGAGTTTGAGATCAGCGTCCTACCTAAATGGAAGGGAGTGCTTCCCCCCCCCCCCCCCCCCAGCAGTACTGCAGAAACAACTATTCTACCTCCTTGCTCGTAGTAGGGAAAGAACCAGAGATAGACTGTTTTCCTTTGAGATAGCATCACTGTGAGCTTGTGCTGGAAGAGCACGTTCAGATCCCACATGAATAGGTTGCTTCCAAATACAGATGGCCACATCTGCTGCTGTGTCTCCTAACAGGTGCAGCTCACTTGCCAGGGCAGGCAGATTTCATATAGCAGTATCCCCATGAGCGTTCCTAGCAGAAGGGTGGCCTGTGAATATTTGCAGCTGTAATATGATATACATTTGTTTCCCCTCACTTTATTTTCAGGTGCTTTGCTGAACTATCCCTATCCTTTGTATTGAACATATTCTGGTGGCTTTAAGCATTCTTTAACTGTACATATCTTATCTGAATATGCAAGCAAAGTAAATATAATTCCCTAGACTAAATCTTCCAGTGAATTTTATTTTCAGTGAAGAAACTGGTTTGGATAAAAGGAAGGGGAGATATCAAGAAAAAAATTGAAAAGTAAAGCAGGGGTAAGAGATGAGAAGAGCAGACAACCTATACAGAGAAGAAAGACTATCTACACCTCAAAACTGATACTAATGGCTTGATGCCATCAGCTACTGAAAGCAGTTCACGTAAGGATGTTTCTGTCACTCACAAACCCTCATTTTCCTTCCTAGCAAATCTGTGTGGGGAAGAGCAGCCTGCTGGGGTGGGGGGGGGGGGGAGGGGTTGACCAGAAACAACCATCCTAAACTCTACGCTGCTTGTGATCTCTTCAACAGCAGCTTGTGAGCCAAGGTTACCATACAACAAACAACAGTAGCCCAGGCGGTGCAGGGTCTCGGTTATAATTCGGATTCCTGCCTGGGGGAAGATGCAAGTCAGCAGGAGCTGCTGCAGCCACAGTGTCACCTACTTGTCTCAGCCCAGCCTCCTCTGGCAGTGGGAGCAGAGGGATCCCTGGCTAGCTGAGGTCAACTTCTCCCTGAAAGACTTCTGTCAAAGTCTTCTCTCCCTCAAGACTTGCAATATGTAATCCTGTTGGTCAGCTCAGGGAGAGACAGTTCCAGCATGGGCAGCAGTAGTAAGGGACTTGAAGCGAGTAAGGGAAGAGTGGGATGAACAAAGCAGATGCTAGCTTTCTGTGTGTACTTTCCTAATTCTCCACTTTAAACAACAGCCTTTCACTGCCTACTACTGCCACCACTACTTACTTCATAAAATATTCTGCCATCCAGATAAGTTAATCTGGGTGGCAGCAACAAACTGGAGTAGGGGCCATGCTGCATATGGAGTCCCTGAGGACAGCCAGAAAATAGTTTCCTGAAAAGATAGACAGGGAAGTTTCTGATGTTTCCTAAAATGCCATATGAGTTTATGTTCCTCTTGCTGATTCTCCCCTAAATTATGGGAGAACATCTCCTTCCTTCCTCACAGAGGATAAAAACCATGTTGACTTGTTCAAGCTCTTTCTTTATACCTTCTTGCCAGCCAGTCTTGACATGTTTTGGTGTGATGTATAAGCATCACTATGTCACTTGTTGATGGCCAAATAGATGTAGCCTTCTTCAGATTGCAAGAGTAGATCTACCGAAGAGGAAAGCAGAAAAAGTATGAAGAGCCTCATGGTGCACGTAAGTAGTCCCTCTCCTTTTATTTACTTATATAGGGGCTTTATCTACCACTGTTTTTCAATCCAATATTGAAACAGCATCGCATGAAAAGTTCTCAGATACCAACCAGCAACAGGTATCCGTTTTTGCCATTGCCTCACAATTTGTAAACAGGCTAAAATTTTTAAGTTTGTACATAGGCTAAGTGTAGAGACACCACTAGTGCCACACACCTGTAGAGCATGCTTCAGTTTTCCAAAATGCTGGGAATTCTGCAGGTTGCCTACATCCTCCTCCTTTCTGAGGTTGCAGCTGCTTTTCTGATTAAGATTCAGAGTAAATAAAGAACTAAACCCAGTAAAGACTGGCTGTGTAAAAAGAACACAGACAACATTTAATAAGTCACACATTCTCTAGGGACATCTGGCTTTTTATTATAAAAAACGTGCATTTTCCTGCTGTAGAGAGAGTTTAGCATCCCATTTACATTACTGTCATGCATATCAGAGCGATCCACTAGAAGTCTTCTCACACAACTGCCCATCACTTCATCCTGCCTCTAAGTCTACCCCTTTCTTATAAACAATGCTGATAAATCTGCTCTAAGTCAATCCAGTTATGTTTCTAAATGTGTTTCTGCAACTAAAAGCGCTTCCATTTTTTCTGCTTTACCAGCTGATACACTAGAGAAATGACTTTCTCACCCTACAAGCTTTACTTCCTGACTGCAAGAAAACCCCAACTACGTTTATATGCACAAACAAGCAGAAAGTGAGTTTTCCCACATACAAGTCTGTTTAGGTTACCAGTAGTCATCACAGAAGACAGCTAAAGCATCTCAGTCAGTCACTCTCATTATAGTCATCAGACAGACCTACACTGTGTGTGCTCAGCAGGAAACACGTGGCAGCACATGGATAGCTATGGAAATGAAACATTCTGCCAAAGGCTTCAACCTGCTGTCAGCTCTGGGAAGATTAAGCATAAGCACGATTAGATTTTCAGTGGCACAACCTAGTTAGCTATCAAGCTACCGTACTCCTCCTCGGGTAGGAAGGGCGTCTTATTGTAACTATATCAGAGCCCGACAGGGTGTGAAGTGCAGCACAGCATTTTCAGGGTCAAGCAGAGCAGGGAACTGATATATACTTCATGTATGGCATCAAACATTCACAATGTGTTTCCATTGTGATAGAAAACTATTGACAACAGATTTAACTCACGTGGTTTATGAAGTTCAGGGAAATCTGCTACAAAGCATTGGCAAATATTCACCCCTCTGCAACTTCAAAGCCTGCAGTAAGGCCAGAGAGGCAGGAATCATGTGCTTTCCCTAGTCAGAGATTGCCAAAATTGATTCATCCCTTTCTGCAGACCTCAGAGGCAAACTCATTTATTTTACCTCTGGGTTGGCCACTCCAAGTCTCTGCCAGGGTACAGCCTAGTTTGGGTAAGCTCAGGATGGTGTTCGCTCATTCTTCAGCTGGTGGCAGAGATCCCAGGCACACAGACTGTGGCAACACCAGCTGTACCTCCAGTCGCTCCGCGAGGGGCTCTCCATTAGCAGAGGAGCTTCATCTCTGCCCTGTGTCTCCCTTCCCACAGCCTTGACTTCTTTCAGGTGGAACTCAAAGGAGAAAGAGAGCGTACAATGTCACCACGCTCTTTTTGCTTTCAGTCTCCAACTCTATAAAGCTGTGCTGTCAAGCATATTTCATTAGAGCATTCATTTGACAAATGATGCATTTTATTATTTGTACCTGGCATAAAGCAGACATCAGGATGCTTGTATGAATGAAATAGCATGTCTATTTCCTTTCTTTAGAAATGCTTTAAAAGCATCTATTACTTTCATATCAGGAATAGTTTAGTACTGACTTTTAAACCATTTCCATGGGATTCTGCATCATTAAAAACAGGAGATTAACAAACTATTTTTCCAAAATAATTCAAACAGCTCATTTTGTTTCAGATAAGGAAATTGGACACGACAGTACATTTTTGCCATTTACATCTGGACACACTTAAATAAGAAGCAAGACTAATTATATTTCCTGAAACACACAGAGAAAAATACTTCATGAAGCCTGGGATTTTCTTCCTTTGTATTAGACCATTGAGGTCCCAACATTTTATAAAACAAATGTACTTTTAGTATTTAAACTACTTTTTTCTCCAAAAAAAGTACTACTTTTTACTTTTTAAATTTTGTACTAATGCAGCTTCCTTATTACTTATTTTTTGTGTTCTAAACTACATAGGCAACTGAGAAAGAGGCAGAAATTATTGATAAAATGACTGAGTGGTGATAAAAAGGTCTTATACAGGAATCTTAATAGAATGCACTCCTTAAATCTAGCAAAGAGAAATTAAGGACTGATTTTAAGACTCATTGTATAATTCTACCATAATAAATTAATAATGAACATAGGATACAAAATGTTAGGTTATACGTGCTCATCTGCACACATGCAGAGGTGCACAGACAGTTCAGGACAAGTGGGAAGAACCTGAATTGTGTGGCAAGTCCTTCAGGGCTCATCTCCACCAGCCCGGCAGAGCAAAGGGGCATAGCGGCAGGGAGACTCTAGTGTCCTCCTCAGAGGAGGGACATTGGCCCCTTGGGGCTGTCCCAGGGGAACTCTGACCCCATGGGCCTGAGTGAAACCTGGCACGGTGGGACAGCTCTCTGGAGCACTGTTTGGACTGGGAGGGTCCCTGTCTGGGTACAGGACACCCCAAGGTGCGATGCAGGGGAAGAGCATTTCATGATTGCACAAGACTCATTAGCAGAGGAACATGGGCATTCTGGGGAAGAATAAGTGTGGGAAACTAGAGGGATAAGGGGATAAAAGGGGCTGAGCCCCTGTAAGCAGGTTACTGGTCAGCGTAGTGCCTGGCCATGCCTTGTGCCTGACCAGCACAGTGTGTCCTGTCTGCCTGCTAAATCCCTTTCTAACCCTTTTCCCAGCTGAAGGACTCGGGTCTGTGCACAAGTGTGCGTGGAGGTTGGCATGCCAGCAACTAGGGAGGGATCACGGGCCACAAGGGCCCCTGTGTCTGTGCTGCCAGCACCTGGAGCTGTTCCTTTGCCTGGCACACATGCATATGTGTTATATACAAGTGGATTTCAGCAGCGCCCATTAAAGTGAAATTTTAGTGAGGCTGACTGAATAGTTTGCTTGAATGAATAATCAAGTAGCGTAATATGAATCATGACAAATCTGACATCTCTTGGTGTTTTCACATCAGATGAGATTACTTTTCTGGAAAACCCTTAGTTAAGCAAGTTGTTGTGCTGAGCCCAAGAGTAAATTAGAAGACAGTCTTTGACTCAAGTTGCTCAGAAGGTCAGTACCCACTGTTTCTTTTTGTGTACAAAAAGAACAGAGTTTGAGTTTCACTGATTTTATTTCCACTTTAGTGCCTAATTATGGTGGTACATACTGAACTAAGAGCTAGTTTCCTGTGCTCTGGCTCTAACAATCAGCTCAACGTGAACTAAACTTCTCTTACACATGGCCGTTTGTGGCTGTCAAAAACAGGTCCGTGTTTCTGCAACCACAGCTAGCTCCAGCCTACTCTTAATAGCAACTGTCTAACTATATAAAAGGAAGGACCAGGCAATCAAATAAGTATTAAAATAGAAACATATTATGCATTCATGTAAAGAAAACAGGTCAGCCAACAATTAGTCTCCTTAGACTCTAAAAGGCATTCCACACACTGGTTAACTTTGAGCTTCCTCTTGCAAGTTTAAGCACAGAGAGCAAATATTCAAGGCAACATGGACCTGGCTGTAGTGCCTATCTTCTTATTTGGAAGAAATCAAATATACCCTTCAAATATACCCTGCCCAGAGATGGCAGCTCTGAAGGGGTGTTTATTACTTGTCTTATTCTGATCTTTTCCCACTGGGGCTGGAACAGATGTTGGAATGGGACAGAATTCTTATTCTAACTATATCAGAAAAACACCATAGATTACTAATTCCTTTGCTGCAGTACCAGAGAGTTTCTTTCTCTATTTAGGCATAAGGAAAACAAAAGAAAAACATTTTGAAATAATTTACCTCAAAACGGGATCAGGTTTCTCATGAAAATGGTTCATATAGGTGTGGAGGGCAAAGACACAGAAAGAGAGAATCTACCATTTTTTGCACTCATAGCTACATTATTTCAGCAACATGATGAAAACTCAAAAAATAAATTGTTTAGATTTGTGTGTGTGTGTGTGTGTGTGTGTACATATATAACGTTGTTTTCTTGATGTTAGTGTAGTGTAGGTGTCTGAATCATTCTGAATTATGGCAATTAGAACATCTTAGCAAATAAAAAATATCTTCTTTAGGTATACTTCTGAGAGTACTCCCCACCAGTGCCAAAGTCTGATAAATCACACACAGACTTTTACAAACATTCAGTGGTATTTTCAAATAAGAAGAGGAACCCAGAGGTGGCAGCCATATGCCCCAAAGTAGCTAAAGCTGAGCCATGGGGATGCCCCTAACATGCCATCCCAATCTCAAGACCTTCAACAGTAAACCAAGCTGCCATGTGAACTTATTTAAAAAAACTTGGGCCATCTCATATATATTTGTTACTTGCTCAGAGCCCAACAGTCGACCTTGCTGCCCAGCCTCCCTGCTTGCTATTGCTGGTCTTACCTGTGGTGAGGCAAGGGCAGAGTTGTTTACACTTTGACCCTCTTCTCCGGCAATATCTGTATTTTTTAGATGTTACCTTGTTGTTAAACTTAGGCAAAAATTTTTAAGCAGTGCCAGTGATGTAGTCTGGCTGGTAGACACAGTTCAGAAATGGAAGAGTGGCCAAAGCACTTGAATTGTGACTTTTACTGGTGTGGACACTTAGGACAGTTTTTGGACACTTTAGCACATTCTGCCAAACACAGGCAAAAGGAAGTATCTCTTCTCACTTTAGTAAATCCAAACGGGACATTTCACTGCTGGTTTTTCAGAGTTTGAACTATACTTTTTCCGAAACTTTCCATTTCATCTGTGCGTAGGTATTTTCATTTCCTCCATCTCAACTTGCAGATAAATAACAATTTTTGAAAACTCTATAAACTCTAAATATATCACCATGTCTCATAACTAAAATGATTTTATGCTTTGCTGCATAGTCCAGTTTTATGTCTGAAAGGGTATTCGTTCAGAGTGCCACTCAAACCCAAATGAAAGAAAAAAAAGCAGAAGTTTGATTAACCTTCAGTCACATTTGATTCTAACTGGGAGCATTCAGTCTACAGAAGAGACTGACAGGATATTTGTGCACGGATAAATAAGAAGGATGTTAGCCACAGGTTACAGCCATTGCAATTAGTCACCGCAGACAGAACAAAGCCATGAACCAAATTTACTCCAGGACACACTCAAGCTAAACATTAGAGAGGGAAATTGACTGATTTTAAAGAAATGGAGCTGCCAAACAAAGTTGCAGACTCACAATAATTGAAGATATTCTAGGCTGGGCCAGACATCCAGAAGTGGATAAGGAATAATGAAATCAACCCCTCCATAAAACAGGAGGAAACAAATATATAATTTTTTGCAACTTTAAAATGGCAGAGTCAAGGTAAGAGACACTCAACACCCCCTCACCCTAAAACACTTATATAAGCAAAATGGTTTTCCCAGAGAAATACGGATAAGAAAGAAAACACTGACTATGCATGTCTCACATTAAGACGCTGGTAGTGAAAGACGATAATTCCTTGATGAAGTAGCACCCTGACTTCAAACCTGTGAAGGGTGTTCTCACAGTTTTAGTTTGCTTTAAGTTGCAGAATCATAAAGTAGAGTAATTTATGACAAGTTCAATCATTTTAAATAATCATTTTAAAGCCATAAACTAAGACAGAAAATTCCCAAGTTCATTTTTCCTGAAACAGTGTTTCTAGCTTTCAAAATATTTTGATAGTTTCTTTAGAGGTTAACAAATCAGTTTTTTCTATAAAGCACTAGGATTTTATTAAATTTGCATTTCCTGACTGAAAGCATCCACTGAAAAAAATCTAGTCTCATTCTAAAAGTATCAGAGTCAACACAAAACTGCAAGATGAAAAGACAGTAAAATAGAATTTTTAGGAGTCAGAGTAAAAAAAAAATCATTTTAAAGTTGTCAAGGAATTCAGCTCAGCATTTTGAGAAAAATCTACGTGAGAAAACAAATGTAGAAAGGAAAACTCAGAACTGTTAGGTTTAATTTTTGGAGGCGTGTAAGGTGAGCGGAGGCAGAAAAGAGGATATCAAAAGGATGATAGAGACTAAGGATTAATTTGACTGCTCTGATGCAATATTTGAGACATTGCTTGGGATGAGAGGGTCTAGAGAGTGGAGAAACTGCAATATTAAAAACACAGATGAAAAGTGACAGCATTCAAGAAATTTACTTACCTTCATACAAGTCACTTGCAGACCTCGATAAAGGAGAAAAGGTGCACTCAGGACGGCCTAGCCACATGCTGAATTATTATCCATGCTAAAGCTTTTAGGAGAAATAGAGTTAAGTCAAAGATGAGTAATTTTAAAGCCTACTTCTTTATAATTTGAGACAAACAGATCTTGCTTCACTGACTTCAGTGGAGCTTTATTATTTACACAAACATAAGGCTTAAGCCTTTACTCTCTAATAAATAGCTAAATTATATTTGTTAACCATAGCGGTCAAGCATATACAAGGCAAGAAAGAGATGCACAGAATGGCTAAAGTATCTCTCTATATAATTTCAACATTCAGAGTTTGATGAAAGCCCCAAACACTTCTTGGAGTCATACGTGGTTAAATTTCATTTTTATTCAGTACATAGCAGAAAGCCCTAATTCTGTACTAACAATTCTTTTGCATACTTTGCAGTCAATATAATCATTTCTAGGTTTCATTCCCAGGTCTTTGGTAGGTTTTAGGTAAAATTCATGTCTGGGTTTTAGAAAAAACAAATTCAAAGCATATGACAGAACTTTCATAAGAAAAGAAGAAACCATTAGTGAATTCTATATAAATTGTTTTAA
Organism: Struthio camelus; assembly: GCF_040807025.1. Classification (NCBI taxonomy): domain Eukaryota; kingdom Metazoa; phylum Chordata; class Aves; order Struthioniformes; family Struthionidae; genus Struthio; species Struthio camelus. The sequence continues at coordinate 91,428,860 of NC_090943.1, read as the reverse complement.
TTAAGTGATGATTGTTCAGAAAGTTTTCCATCAGCCCAGGAGCCAAATGCCATAGCTCCCTTTCCCTCTGAACAACTCATGTGTGAGTCTGCAGTAATAAATCACTGCAATTCAAAAGTCTGCTGGGTATTCACTTTTGCCACAATACAGCTAATCTGTAATAAAGTGACAACAGCTTCTTGAATTACTCTACCTAATTTGAAAGCCTGACTACCAAAGCCCTTAACTTTATGCAAGAACAATCATATTAATGCAACTAGAGACATAGGTAACAAACAAACAAGAAATCGGGAAATAAATGTATCACATTGGACCTGTTCAACATGGTGAGCCTTTTCTAGAACTATGTTTTGGGCTACTTTTGCTATAAAGGATTCAAACCACAGCTTGATAGTTCTTTAGGATTCCAGATCACGATAAACTCTCAGTGCTAGTGACCTAAACATAGAAAAAAAATTTCTCTTGTGGCATAAAGAAAGTTTGAGATTAAAAAAAAAAAAATCATGTGTTGAAATAAAATCTCAGTTTAAAAAAAATAAAAAATGGATGTGATTAATTAATGTTTTAATCTACTTCCTCACTGCTACATAATTTATTATCACTATCATTCCATCAGCTTTGTAGCACCGACTCAGTCTTTATAGTTTATCTTAGAAGTGAAGATTAGTATGATCACTCTAAGTTCAGTCTTATGTTCTCAGAACATGTAGCCTTGATTGTCCTTTTTAGCTGCTATACTAACTGGTTAAAATATCAGTTAGTAAAACTACTGGATGCTTTCGTAAGTCTGAACAACTTTTGGCCAATATATTCAAAATACTAGATAGAATTTATTTCAAGTGTATTCCTATGCCCGTAGCAATCAAATTCTGTTATTTATCTTTGCCAGCCTTTGATAACACTTAATTCTTCACAATTCTTGTTGTTAACTTTAATACATATGACTGACTACCTGTCAACAGTGTGTTTCCATGAACAGATCTGATCCAGAGGCAGAAGTACGGACATTAACACACTACGGTTAGAGACAGCTTGTGAAAGACAGGTGGAACATTCACAGTCTCTAGACAAGCTTTAGCATTCCTTATTTTATAAGCAGAATGCTAGTTTTGAAATAACACATGAGAAATGCTCTGCAGTACTGCACCACTCTCCAGCAGTCTCAGGTGTTTTAACTCCTTTTGCTTATGATCGTGGACCAGATTTCTTAGCAAATATCAGTTGTCATCTCAAGGGAAAGAGAGCTAGGATTTTATAGGCTGGAATCTACAATTAACATAAATCGTTTCCTTCCTAAAGAAAAAATTATTTTTACCTGCTTCACCAGATGACAATTCTATTCCACAAAATATCAGTTTAGCACAGAAAGTAATTTCTGAAAAGCAGCACGAGGCTGTGGCTGAAGGAGAGCGGGATGGGGCCAGGGCAGGGCTGCACATAGCGCCGAGTGCACAGGGGCACGTGGCAGCGTAGATGTGCCGCTGCCTTGACACCAACGGAAGCTGTAAGAACCCATCTGCTCGGGCTTGCTGTGATTTGGAGAGATCATATAAGTTGCGAGAGCTTCCTAGAACTGCAAGGTCAATCATGACCTAGTCCTGTGCGATCAGCTTTTAGCTGTTCTATGTTTTGTTCAGGCTCCCGATAGCAACATCCTTCATCCTCATAATTTGATAGCTGGTAGCAACACGAGACAGTTCTAGCGTCACAAAGTTACAGAATTGCTGAGGATGGAAGGGACTTTGGGACATCATCTGGTTCAAATACCTATCCCATGCAAGGAAGATCAGCTAGCACAGGCTGCTCAGGGACATGTCCAGTCAGGTCTTGAGTATCTCCAAGGATGAAAACTCCACAACCTCTCTGGGTAACCTATTTCAGTGTTCAACCACCCTCACAACAACCGAGTGTTTCCTTACGCTCGGATACCATCCATTATGATCAGATAAAAGCATCTTTAATCACGTTTAGGAACACAGGAATTGAAGGAGACCAGAGTCACTAAACTCTCCTGTAACATCCTTGCATTGCTTTATATGCTTCTTTTCATCAGCTAGTCAAGTTACTAAAGTTAACTGGTCCCCTCTACCTGCCCCAGACAAACTGCTTAGACCTTGGTGCTTCTAATTTCCTGCCTCAGCAGGGCTATTTATGGTGAATTCAGTAACTATAAGCAGAAACTACAGAGCATTTCCCCAGGAAGTCAGCCCTTCAGAAGAGTCTTTCTTTACTGAATATAGAAATCAGCATTTCAATTATACTACTAATCTTTAATCCTTCTAATGGTCTTAACTTGCAACATCCTCCTCCTCCCCTTCCCAGAAGGGAAGTGCACCGAAGGCTTTTAGCATCTGCCTATGTCATAGCAATGCATAACCTGTTTGAGTGGGAATCTTTTCATTTTGATCGTCCGCCCACAAGAAATGATCACTGGATTCTTCTCTCTGCTCCTTTCCAACCCCATTTCATGCTCTTTTCACTTTCAGACAACAATAAACTACTGTTTCTAGAACTGCTTTGGTCATGAATCTTTAGCATACTATTCTCACTGCTACATACTGTAATTGACCTCTGGGCCTCCTGTGGTCCAGCTGTCAAAATAAATTCAGGACGATTAGAGAGAGTTGCTATTCAACTACTGAAAGCTGAATTATAGTTTATCCTAAACCATCAGAAGCAGATCTAGACACACAGACACCTTCACCAGAGCTAAGGGATGCTTAGTCCTTGATATGACAGCTCTACTAACAGCAACTTTGCAAACGCCAGAGTTTAGAAGCTGGGTTTTGTGAGAAGAGCTGTTGCAAGGACAGGGAAGGAGAGACTCATCCTTGCAAACAGGGAACAGATATACTAATGTTTCCAATAACAGCAGCTGGTAGAGGGAACTTTAAAAGGTACAAGGTAGAGATGCTGAGAAGGTATGATCTCTCTGAACTTCAAAAGGTCAGTGTATGGTCTGCAATGGTTTACTTTCTTTCAGCCTTTGGTTAGAAATAAGAGCAAGTTTTGTTTGCTTAAGAAAAATCCAGCACACTGTAGTTAGGAATTGTAGCTCCAGGAATTGAGCCAATTAGAGAAGGTTTTACGTTGTGGCATCCTTTCTAGAGTTACCTAGGTAAGGAAGTGACTTTCCAAGAGCATACCTGTAAGGAAAAGGAATGGCCATAGATATATTAAGAACAAATGGAGGATTTTGAAAGTGACATCCGTAAGGGACATTCTCATCACACCTGGAAGAGAGTTGATACAGCTATCCCAAATTCACATTGCTAAGAAAATTACTTTTTTTCTAAGGCAGAATCTTGATGAAAAAGGAGACAGGGTTATTGCTTAGACCTCACAGAAACAGCAGAAAAACACAGACAACATTTCCCCAGCAGTATAGCCTTATTCAGAGTTCCTGCAGTTAATCTGGTAATCAGGCACACCAACTCAACACATAAAACAGACCTCACATAGCAAATTCTCTCCACCAGGCACAGTTTAGTGGGCAGGAGCCACACTACCAAGAATTCGGACATGTCATCTCTGGCACCCTGGTATAAGAGAAGCAGTGGAAATGTCAGAGTAAAGGCTAGGTTAAACAATTGCACCCCACCACACATACAAAGAAACCAAACTCCCCTCCCCAACTCTATGGCTAGTACTGCAAAAGTGCAGACCAGAACCAATGAATCACGGCTCTCACTTTCTGCCGTCTGAATAAAGGCAATTCAAATGAACAGAAGCTGAAAATCAGAATGCTTCCAGGGCTAACAGCTTATGAGGGAGTTGCTAGGAACTGGTGGATCTATTAAAAGACAAGTGAGTCAAAAAAAGAAGCAAACAAAACAAAGTAAAAACCTTCTTTAGGATGCCAGTATCCATGACAAATTCATGAAAATGGTGCCATACATCTCTATTATGAGGGAAAAGCGGTAAAAAATTAAAAATAAACAGTAGTGCTATTGCCCACAAGATAAAGAACTGAAACTTAACAAGATAAACTGTGTTGAACCTGACAACACTTGAATTATAATTTTTTCTTATCTGCTAAGCCTTAACCAGAATTTCAGCAGTTAAAAGAGGACTTTTACTTTAATATTTTAGTGCTCTCTATTTCAAAAGCTACTTTGGGAGGGGTGAGATAAGGTGTGCTAATTTATAAATAGCTAGCTGGCTGGTCCATCTCTAATGCAGAAAATATTCAGAGGTTAGACATTGCCTAGATTACTGATTAGCACACATTAAATTCATTTTCTCAGTCATCCTGGTACAGGAGGGTAGAAATTACATTTGGTAACGACTCAAGATTTCCCTTTCTTAACTTCACTACAGATTTCCAAGTGCCAGCTCAATACAATATAGCCTCACTTAACTAGATTGTGTGCAAGTGCAAGGGGGCTGTGCAATAACCTTTGATTTATTTGTAAAGCAACATTTCTATTACAGTTTATTACAGTACTGAGACAAATTCATGGGCAGAAATCAATAAAAGTCTGCAAAGAAGTAAAGAAGTTCCTCAAATCTGACAGGGAGGGGAAAAACAAAACAAAACAAAACCCTTCCTTTTATTCCAGAAGAGATACTCAGTCAGATCAGGGAATCATGATAAACAGCCATTTCAGACAGACTCCTGAGGAATCAGCTGGTGTTTCTTTGGGAGGTGATAGTGGAAACATGACAGCATCAATGAAAACTTGTTCATAATCATAATCAAGCTCACAAGCTTGAACTCCGCTCACAACTGCTCTAGTTGTGATCATAACACTTGGTAAAGCAACTGTACTGGTGCTGGACTAGGGTCAGTCGTCCTGCAAGCTGTTTATATGGCTGTTACAAAGATTAAACCTGAAGTACAATATTGAAAGTTAGTTGGAATTTTACTGCTTCAGCTGCCAGTGTTTTACAAAGGATTAAAAAAAAAAAAAAGGAGAGAACAAGGAAGACTAATTTTGTTGTAAATATATTGTGCAATGACATTAATGTCTGAAATTAGGGAATAATGGAAAAAGAATTCAGAACAAATGGAAACAATAATGTACCATTTGCAAAAGAAATACAGAATGATAGTAGGTTCCAAAATCAGAACAACTCCTAGAGTCAATAAAGCTGGATTTGTACATCCTCTCACAGTGATCAATGGCAAAGAGAAACGTGATTTATTGTCCTTAAGTGCAAGCTGCAATATACGATGTACAAAAAAATCCAAACAAAAAACACAGTAAAAATTATATGTACATACCATCTGAAACTTCAATACTTTTAAAAGCTGAAGAACAGGTAGACCTTACTGGTAGGTTTTAGCCTTTTTATTAAAAAGTTTAGCTTTAGACTCTCCTGAAATATAGCCTTCAACTTAGGACTTGCTCAAGCAATTCCAAGAATATAGAGAAGTCTCCTAACAGCTGGTTGTCTCGCACCAAAAACTTATCCAAGCGATGCTGAGTGAGGCATCTCTGACAGGAGATCAGTTGTACCAATATCAGCTAAATGACCTCAAAGATTTCTCAGTTAAAAAAACCTGAACATAGTTTGACTGTTATGACACTTGCTTCAAACATCATTCAGGAAGTATAGTCCCTTCTTGTGCTTAGGTCTTACCAGAGTTAGCCAAAGAGAAAAAATTCGAGTAGGCCGTGATTCTTATATAGGTATCTAAATTGAAGATGCACATCCTGCTAGAAGAGCATGAAGTTTGCACAGAGCTTCCGTTAACTAAAATATGAATCAAAATAGAAATGGTTTGATCAAAATAAAAAGTAATGAGGGTCAGATAAGTACAGCGCCACAACTTCACAAGGTAAATCATAAGTTCTTGTTAAATGTTAAGACTGTAGAGCAAAAAAGGTATCACGCTGAAGGAGATGATGGGACTGAAAGTGATGAGACCACTATTGATTTAACATGAGTGATGTCTCTAAAAGAAACATATGTTAAAGTACTGAAAATGACATAAAACTGTTACAGCAATCTTCATCAACAAACAGAAATTCTACTGACAGTTCCAGCAGTGCACATGAAGGCTAGAGGAATACCAGATTCATCATTTCATTATAGACTTCCAATAACACAGAATGAATATCAGGAAAAGTAATTTAGTTCGTTCAAACAAGTTGACCCTCAAAACTGTACTCGGCCGCATAAACACCTTGGGAATGTTCACATAAAGTTATAAAATTTAAGATAAATTGAAGAGAAGTAAAGTTTGAAGAGATGACATCTAAAAATGAAAGCAATCAAACTGGAATGCAATCTGAGTATTTTATAACCAAGAACCATACCTTGCCTATGTGGGGTGGAAAGGTCAGGGGAGGTCCTGAACTGCGTGTCTATAGCCCACAATACAACAAAATTCAAATTGAAATAAGCTAAAATATGTATCAAATCAACTCATTTTGTACAAAAAGTATTTTTTTATTCCAAGTACACAGATATTACAGAAGAATAAGATACTGTCTTCTCAGAGCTCAAGAGGTGGTGAAGGCAATAAGGAGCAAGCCGATGATTTTGCCCGAAGAGGCAACTGACAATGCAGCCAGAGCACACTGGGAAAAGTAAGCCCCAGACATGAGACGGCAAGTTGTTTATTATTTTATTGTCCTGTATTTTAAGCAACTTTGGAAATATATTGACTATTAATTTTTACTGGAAGAAATTTAGGGGGCACTTCTATACTCACTCCGCATTGTGAGACTGAGATTGGGGATAGTTCCCCATCTCAGTCACATACTGCTGAGGCACGGAGCAGCCCAGACTGAGTGACTATCAAACAGCTCGCTAGTCGAGCGCGACTCCTGCTAGAGCTGAGCTCTGCCTGAGCAATAACAGAAGACACAGAATAATTTCATAGCTGCTTTTCATTTCTTAACACTAATTTATTGCTAGCCTGATCTTTCAATTGTTAAATTTTAAAATGTAAATGTGGGTAGCAGCTGGCAAGCTTAAGTTATTCCTTCCTTTCTCTCCTTTAATTTCATGATCCCACAATTGCCTCTCCCACTTAAGCCAATGACACCTTGACTTTACAATGATAAATTTCCCCAAGAAAACTTTCAAAGCCTCCAAAAGCTTCTCTGACACACATACTAATTCTTTCTTTCCTATCCAAAATTAAGTAAGTCACAGTTACTTAATCAAAAAGAGGAAAAGACTTGAGCTTTCTTCTTCATAACCTCCCTTTTATTTTTCTCCATTTGCTCTTTTGGTTGCATCTGTCCTTTCTACCAGCAGCTCTTGCTGCCTCCCGGAAAGATGCAGCTGAAGTGCCCACCTTAAGGGCTTAATACTACAGGAGTAGCACAAAGACTTGGAAAAGTTTGCACAGCAGGAAGTTGAACTTTACTATCCAAGTCCTGCCCCGGTTCCTTCTTTGACTGTGTTTGTAATCCTGTTTGTGTCACAAAGTTGCCTGGGAAGGGTGGTGGGGGGTGGAACCCACACACAACATAAAGCGTTTGTTTGTCTTTCATATGTGCTGCATACAGGAAAGAACTTTTCTATTATTTCAGATATTAAGCAGCTGGGTTCATCCTATTTACTGAAGATAGGATGAGATGTCATAAACTTATTAAAAGGGTACAACGGAGAATAAAAGATGCTACTGAAAGGTTTTGATTTTTTTTAAAATATCTAGCTAGGCTTGCTAATGCAGAGAAAGAAAAACAACTATTTACTTCTGTGTATGTGCAAGTAAGTGATCAGAGACTATGATAAAATAGCAGCAAGGACACATCATGAGTAATTTTTCCTCAACATCAGATCCAATCAATAAGAAATGATGTTTGTATCACTGGAAACAAAAGCCTATGGAAGCAACATAAGTGTACAGAAGCAATATAGATAAAATAGCAGTAAGTTCTTTTTCATTTTGAGTAAACAGAGAGAGACACAAGCCGTGTTCTTAGAGTAGCAGATAAAAAACATTTCCCAGAAATCGCTATTAGATTCTGACCTTCTGCTAGGACATGCCTGCGTACAACTCTGCGCTAGAGGATCCATGAAACAATCAGATGGAGCCGCACAGAAAGCTCAGTCTTTTCGGAAAAGGGATGTTGGTACTCAGCAATCCATCAGCAATCAAAAGGAAGGCTAGCTGGCTTTCAGAAAGTCTCTGGGGATACAGGCATGTGGCCATCCTGCACTGCTGGCTTGAAAAAGTTTACTTTATTTTCCTCTTTAAATTAGAAAAGAAAACCTCTAAAAATACACACTTTGTAAACATCCTTTATTTTGAGTTCTTGTTATACTGAAAAACAAGATAAATCTTTTTTGTGTAAACCCCACTGAAAAGATTTCTATACTGGTTTTCAGTTTAGCAGGTCAAGCAGAACTTATAAGTTTACTATTCTGAGTAAATGCAGAGCCAGATTAACCAAAATAGAATAGAGATACAAATTCAAAGCATTTAAGCCTATGCTGAACTTTAAACCCACAAGAAGTCCTATTCCTTCACACACTTGAAGTGCTTCAGTTTAAGCAAGGACTTAACTGTCCGATTAATTTTTCATAAAACATAGATGCAATATGCCTCATTTTCAAATTTTAAGAATTGTTCTGAAATGGTATCTTAAAGTTAATGCCATTTTGAATGACTTATCAAAAATTAGCATTCTTTCACACCAGAACATTTAGGGAATTTAGTATAGGCAAGAGAGCTTTTTTGCCTCTGACTTGAGATCTTATACCTAATCAACCTTAATGGTCCTTCCTAATGGCCCTCCAAGCTTGAGATATTTTAGTCACACACATCTCTACATATTTTTATGGGCAAAAAGGTATTCAGATACCTAAATGACAAATTGCTGTGTCTTTAAATGACAAGCAGAAAAAGTGAGGCCAAGAAATTTTTAATTTCTTTAAATTTTCTTTTTCTTTCCCCTCAATTTCTGCAAGCCTCTTATGAAAGCTAATATTATGAGAAAATTTGACCATATCAGCTGAAATGAGGTAACAGCAGGATAAGTTAACATGAAACTGGGCTTGTAGGGCTGCAGCAAATATACCGACCACATAAGCATAACTCATTTTCTGACGGCTTTTGCAGTTTCTCAAATTGAGTTGAGTTTAATAGATATTGAGTTTAATAGATAGGAATGTTTAGTTAATAATATTTCAAGTGCACCTGCATGAAGACATCAGTTTCTTATTCATATTTAATTGACTATGTAACATCTCTATATCTAACATTTTTTATGTTATTTAGCAAGTTTCTGGCAGGAATTCTTTTAAAAAAGAGATATCTAAAATGATATCAATAATATCCTAAGACTAGCCTTAAGAGAGCTGCACAACTCCAGTAAGATTTTAGCTACCGGACAAAGAAGAAGGTGACAAAGACTGGGGTTTACCTATCTGCTGAAGATAAGTCATGCAGATCAACAGATTTGTGGCTCCAAATACCCCTGACCCACCAAGGTCATGCAGGAAAAGGAATCAGGCTTACCAGGATTCAAAAGGTCAGAGAGCTAGAGAGTACGTTAGATGCATGCTATACAGAGTCCACAGCTATTAAATAAATGGACGCCTCTGCGTTGTATTCTGTTAACACCCTCGAGGACAGCCAGAGGTCACGGTCACGGGAACGCACTGCTGCACCATTGGCTCCCACTTTGTCCTTTATGGACACCTATACCCAATATCATACTTCCTGCTTGCCACATGGCCTGAAGAAAGAAAACTGAAGGGCGCCAAAGGGCACATCTCATGGGGAGGCAAATTTTTTAGGTAGATAAGCTGGAGACGGTCCTAGCCTTGAAAGGAGTGTATTTATAAGCAGAGTCTGGAGCAAGGAGGGTTTGCTGACTTCATTGTGTCCAAAAACAGCCAAACAACAAGCCTCTTTCAACGAAAAACAACAGAAAACGTTGGAATTTTTCCAAGTTCCCTTTATGGAGCATCTCACAGTGTCATTCACTTCGACATGAAGTGCAGAATGCATCTGCTTCTCATATGAAGCAAGTCAGGCCAATTACCGTACTGCGTCACATGTACTTTTACCTAGGACTAATGGTTCTTCAAAGTCTTGTTTTTCAGCTGGAATAATGTGATGCAAAGCAGAAGTTCATAACTCCAGTGATATTCCTAAGAGAATATTTTCTGGTTTCTATTCTATCTGGAGATAAGTTCATTTTACTAATACAATACAAGTAAAGGTAATTACTCTATCTTTTCAGCAATGTGAAATAATCTTCTCAGAAGTCCCGTATCATTTTTTTACATTTTTTCCCCCTTTAAAATAAAAATGAAATGAATTCAAACCCACCTAGCTGCATGGTAAAGCACCAATTTTCCATGTAATCATTGCTGAAGGTCTTTTCTCCTTCTAAGGAATTTATACATTCATGTTTGAGAGCTTATAAGAAAATACTAAATCATCTTCAAACATAATGTGTTTCATAGGAGTTGTTAGATAACGTAATCAGTTAAAGTTGTAACACAGCCTTGTACAGTGCCATTTATTTTCAAGCTCTTTTGCATATTCTTAAAATAGTCTTTCCCTGATTTTTCTATATTATTCTATGAAGATTCCAATTAAGACTGGAGGTAATCCAGTTCCCTGGTATTCCCTCCCTCTTATTTTCTATCTTTTTTTCTGTCTGCTCAAACTCTTGTCACCGAAAAACAAGATTAAAAAAGGAAGCTTAAAGAGGGAAGAAAGGGTTAAAAATGAGAAATGTAGGGTTTTTTTTTGTGAAAGATTTTCTCTAATGAATTGAACCATATATTATTATTTAAAAAAAATCCAGAAATATTGAGTTTAAAGAAAAGGAGGATTGGGGAACAGTGAAACATTAGACTACAATTTTCAGTGATAAGAGACTCGTTTACCAAGTGGTAGTGAGGTACAGAAGATATTAACAACTGCTTTTCATTTTAGCTGATATAATATATGTCTGAACTCAGAAGATACAACAAGAAAAATAAAATAAGAAAAAAAAAAACCTCCAGAGATATTTTGCTCCCACTAATCACATCCGGGAGATTTTGCAGTGTATAGAGCTTCTAGCTTGATTCTTCTGCTTCTTCACTCCATCTAGAATATTAACAATTAAGTTTCCCTCACAGTAAAGCTGATGAAGCTCAGGCTGCGCTCAGCAGTCGACTGAAGTCCTTGGTTTTCAGACTTCAGCAGGCCCTTAAGGCTTGACACAGTAGAGGACAGTAGCACCTTACTTTAGGGTGCCTGGCCTCTAATGCAAAATCTCAAACCCAAAAGTCAGATTCTTTCGCTCCATACATAGCTCACTGGGAGACACAGGTCACGTAAGAAGCAACTACACTGCATTCGGGTAAACAGTGGGCATGGCAACACACAGCTTGCGCCAATAGCCAGGGGCAGAGACCTGTGCCATTTACTAAGACAAACAAAAACTCATGATCTTCTCAGCTTTTTGGCAGATTGACTACAGAGGGAGCCTGAGACTAAGTAATGAAGAGAGACAGAGATTTCTAGATGACACCTGCAATACTTCTCAGAAATCTCTCTGAAAATGGGATCAATTACCTTTCAGAGGCACCTTTCTCTCTTTTCTTTTTGCTTGGAGAGGGAACTTTAGATGAGTAATTTAGTTAAGAGAGCTAACTTTTAAGTGTCTAAAGTCAGGAGATCGCCATTAGAACCTCTGCCATTAGATTTGCACATTGTGCAAGTGTCCTCTGTGTTTTTTTGTGTTTTTTTTTTTTTCCTTAAAAGGACACCATAAATACGGAGCAGACACCTCATAAGTCAGCAGACTGATGTGCTTATTTTGACATGGGTGTTGTATGAAAACTTCAAGCTAGATAATTATTAAGACAGTGAAGGTCAAATATATATATATATATTTTTTTTTTTGGTAGGGATTGAATATTAAGTCATTGCCCATAACCTTTTCTCTCTAAAATGCTTTACAATATACTCAAATGATTCAAAGTTTCTTTTTTTGACATCTCTTCTTCCCATAACCTCCCCTCCAGCAGCCAAATTTTTCTCTGCATCACAGTCCAGTCATCAAATTGCCAGTCACTTCCTGCATACTGGTCCATTTTCATGAATTAATAAGTCTCCTCAGAGCATGAGACAGTACAATTTCACATGCAGGAAAACTTCAGAGAGCATGCATGAAACTCAGAGGGCCTGTTCTCTTGGCATCAAGAGCAGGACATTTGGAAGCCCCAGACCAGAACAACTTTGATCAAAGAGAAGAATAAATAATAGGGAAAAGGATCTAACTAGACTGCAATGCAAACAAACCAACAAAACCAACCAAACAAAAATAGAAAAGCTTCAATGAAATCGTGAGTTTGGGTGAGGAAGACTTGAAACAAACTTCTGCAGTTCGCTTAAGGTCGTCCAGAAGCACTAACAATGTCCTTACTCCGTCCCAGTTCCTGCTTCTGTGCACGTAATGCAGACAAGATTCAGTTCCTGTGTGTGTGCACTTTGTTCTGAACATAAAACCGTTATGGGATCTCTCCAGTCAGTTAGTGAAACTATAGCAAGCCAGAAGATTAACACCTGAAACAAACAAGTCTCCAGTCTCCCAATAACACAAACTTTAGCAACCAGTCCTAAGCTCTAGTAAACCACTTGAGCTTTCTTTCTTGAGACTAATGCAGTAAAAAAATTATTGCTATCATAAGAATAAAGTTGTCTTTGGTATTGTATTTCACTTACCTAGAGCTATATTCATTTTCAAGGTATAACCTGAATCTTTCAGATATCTATATCAATTTCTTCTTCTTAAAGTTTTCCTTTTAAGCTGGAGACCTCAGAGTGGGACTACTTAGTCTACAGTAAGTAAAACTTTACATACAAGAGACATCCATCTAGAACAGAAGTTGCTTGTGATTCTCAGGTAATGTGTTACCAAAAGCTGGTTTTGATTCACTTTCATATTAAGTTCAACAGCGTTATAGACCTCTCTTTTAAAAGTAGTAAATCTCAGAGCCCATTTTACTCTGCCTAAACTAGGCTATACCTTCTCTGGGTAGGCAGTTACTTCCATCTTCCTTAAGGTGGAGCCTAACAAGCTACACCTGCAATCAACATTAATTAGCCAGAACACCCGAGAGACTTCAAATACTCAAAGAAAAGACTAGAGAAACAGGAGAAGTCTTTATCTCATAGTGTGCTTCAGTTGCACCTTGCATGTAATATTTGTTGTTGGATATGTTAATTAATGGCCTCTTTACCTCATGTCTGTCTCTTTTGTACTTACATATAAAAAGCATAGCCATAAGGGACCATGAGTAGTGCCTTGAAAGGTTTGCTATATTTTCCCCTCAAAGTTTTTGTCTAGTCTAGAAAACTTTCAAATATCTCCTGTATTTACATATTATTGTAGTCATCACTAAAGCTAATATAAGGAATCTAATGGACCGCATTTATTTTTCTTCAGCATCTATTTTATATTATTTCAAAAGTATTATAAGTAAAAAATATATATATTTTAATAGATACTGAGTGAAATTAACCCCTTGTGCAATTATAGCAAAGTTAGTATATTCAAATCAAACAGGCTTTTAGCCCATCCATGAAAAATTCATATATTTTTATAAGAAGGATTTCTAAATTATACATTAAGATAATGTAACATTGAGGATTGCCTTAATGGAAAATCTATTTAAAATTTAATTCACCTGTTTGAGATAATTAATATTATTTTGAGATATTAATATTACTGAGACTTTGAAATAAACTTCCGAACTGGCCAAAAAGTATTTACATTTGTGATATTTCATGTTGAATGGCGATGTCTCAAGATTCAGCCTCAAGTTATGAAACACTACTTAATGTTTCAGCTTCTTATCTCCACAGAAAACTCTGCTTTGACAAATGCAACTTTGTTTTGACAAGCACTGGAAATTTTTTTTTCCAGCAACCTCAGATCATAAGAGACAGTAGAAGGAAAAAAAAAAGTCCTAATAAAAGTTGACAGAAAATAAAAAAAATAATTTTTAACTGAAAAGCAAGAATCCATAAAATTTTAGCCAGCTCTAACTGTACATACTGTTCCCCACATTTGAGCTCGTGTGGCTATAAGCAGACATCAGTGGGCAGCCCTGAGTGAACACAGAGCTAGCCAGAGTTTTGAAGCAAAGCTGCTTGCACCTTTCCTGGGGTGTGTGGGAAGCCCTTGGAAGCACTGAAGAAGCTTTCAATCTCTAAAGCCTGATTCACCTGATAGCACACTGGAACAATGAACTTTTGACATAGAGAACATATAGCTCTGCTGGAGAAGACATATTACTGTAAAGAAATTAGCAAGCAAGCCTCCCCTCCTACTCACTCTCCCTTTGCAAAACAACTCTTTCCCCTGGTTGCTGTCATTCCAGTAACTTTCAGTAGCTTCCTGAGGTACAATACAGTTTGCACTATTCCCGTTGCACCTTTAAGGAAGGAAACTTTGAAAAAATAACCAACTAAACAAACAAAAACTCTCTTTCTGTCACACCTGAGCTGCATCAGAACCCTCCTCCTCCTACTTCCTTGCCAAGCCTTAGGTTCCCCCAGCTGTACTCTTTCCCTCCTGCCCACATCTGAGAGGATATAGAGGAAATGGGACGAAATTTAGAGAAAGAATTATTGAGGAAAGAATAACATACAGCCTAAAGTATTCGGGGAGAGTAAATCATGTGAAGAAGAAAAAATAAAGGAGGGTTAAGGAAGAGGTTTCTCATATGTATCTAGAGTCTGATTTTTATGGCCATGTAGAAATTTGTGCAAATAGCATTTGGACCTTTAGGGTCCCTCAAGTGGTCACTCTGGTATTAAAAACATAAAATATAGAATATTGTCAGATTGCCAGTACGATAACAACCATGGTGGTGTAAAGGTTATTTTCATTTCATAGTGTGTCTTCTGTAATCCCAGTAACTATATTTGAACGATAGTGGCATTTAAATGTCAGAGGTGAAATGCAGACTTTGCTTAAGTCAGCTAAGGTTTGATATCCACTTCAAAGGGCCCAGAACTGGACCAGAGAGTTTCATAAGGAAGTTGCTATATATGGTAAATAGCAGCATGAAAGATTAGCTCTCTTCTCTAAAAATGTGTTTATATTCCTACTACTATTCCTAAATTAATATTACTTAAATGTTCTTCAAAAAATGAAGATAAGCAGAGGATAACATTTCCTCTAATCAATTTCCACAATGCATTAGAATGAAAATATAAGCCACTCTAATGTGAAAAAAGAAGTATTAGATTTCCCTACCAATACCTTAAGGAACACCTCCCACCCCAAAGCTCCAGGGATTCCTGAAATAGGATGAGAGTGAGTAAGAAGGAAGGCTGAGAAAGAGATGAAGGAGAGAGAGAGAGAGAGAGAGAGATATCTTCCCCTTTCAGATAAATTGCTTTCATTTCCTGGGAAATGATTGCATTGGCATATTGCATACAAAAGAAATTCAGCTTCCACTGTTTCAGCAACTAATAGTAAATGCTTTACTTTTATATAGAATCTTTCACTAAAAGACCTAGGTATCATTTAGGCTACAAACTCTTTCAGGTGGTGTCTGACTATTATACATTTGTAAAACGAGTAGTACAGCGAGATCCAATACAGTTCCAGGATTTATGAGCTAATTTAATATCAATGCTGCCTTACAAAATGAAATAAAAAAACATAAAATTCTCAATAGCCATGAAATCAATTCATTGTATTTAATTCTGCTTTACAGACAAGGAAATAGGTCACAAGGAATTTTAAGTCACTTGACAGAGGTCATCTTCACGATTCAGTAGCAGCATTTAAGGATTTTGTTTTATCAGTAGCAAAGTTTTGTGTAGCTCTCACGCCTCTGGGGCTAGAGAGGGGAGATAAAGTTGGTATTAAACCAAAATTAACTCAGAAATATTTGAAAATTGTCAAAGACTTCAAATCTCAAAAAGGTATAGGATATATTTAAGTTAATAAATTTTTGTGGACAATTCAAACTTCATGCAATATACTCAGAATAATCTCCTGCAGAACTAGTCTAGTAAACAATGTAATTCTATAGGGTTTCTGCAGGAAAAGAACTAAATTGCACTAATTTTCTGGCCAAAAATCTAAGAAATAAAGCACATACCTGAGAACTGAAGTGTATTCCCTACTTTTACACTCCTGGCTCTGTTGATATTCTTTTGTTTAGTACCTGGGAGTACATTAGGAAGGTTTTACACCAAAATACATATGCAAGGTCCCTACCCTGCAGTGCTGCAGATATAGTAACAAAGAGAATAAGGACATTAATGAGACCCAAGTGAATTAATTAGTAGAACCAGTGCCAATGGCATCCTAAAAAAGGGTACGGCTTTCTGAATCAAACGGCATTATAATCTTTCTCCTGAAATTCATAATGAGGGCAGACTTCAGTTGCAATTAGAAGCCAGGTTCTGATTAGAAGCAATCATTAAAGTACCTGTAGCTAGAAATGTTGCTGTTTTTCTGCTTTTTTATAATGCGATATTGGTCTATACCTTTCACAGTTAGCGCTTGTGAAATATAAGCACTTTTTTCATAAGAAATTCTAAGTAAATTCCTTTAATTTAAACCTCTGTTCCTGGCATCAACGTCTCCCTGCTCATACCGCCTTCCTTGTTCAACGTATTTATGCACCATCCCTTTCAGAGGTTGAAATTCTCACCAACTTCACAACATTTAATCTTGGAATTTACTTTGAAACTAAATTTTCTGTTTCCTATTATAATGCAACAATACATGGAAGCTCCGAAGTTCTTATGAAGCTATTTGGAGTGGTAACATCAAAACATTATGTGATGTTTGAAGCATAGCCTGGGTGAGCTACTGAAAGGTCCCGCAGGAGCTGATAAATCTACCCAATTTCAGATACAAATGCTTGAGATATTATAGTTCCTGGAATAGGAATCTGTGAACATTTTTCATTGCCTAGATCACCATACTGTAGCTGCATTTAGTCACTTAATGAGTTGCCTGCTGAGACTGCGGAAAGGAGAGGAGCACATTTGCAGGAAGAACTGCACAGAGTGTCTTCTGGAAGGATTGCCTTGAAGCAGCCTGTTTCTCTGACTACTGTGCTGTGCAAGAGAAAGAAACCTCACAGTTTCTCATTCTCAAACTGGTCTTAAAAATGAGCCTCTTTGCATCGCAGTATGAAGCGCTGCTAGTTCTCATTATTTCATTTGAATTGCACAATTTTAACTGGAGAAGGAATTTAACCACCAATCTAAACTGTATATTCAATAAACTACTACTGTTTCTGTGGCATATAAACAGTATCTGCAGCTGCTTCAGGAATCAAGGGTCACTCATGAGAACTCTTCCATTTTGAGCAAGCAAATACAGCAGGAATACACACCGTTTCCAGTGCTACCTACTGGGAAGGTGGCTACCTTTCCTTTTCAATATAGCTAGCTAGCTAGCTATAGATACAGATATAGAGAGCATGGAGAGGGGAATGCAAGCTGAATGTTGGAGGAGTCTGGAGGTGTCACCAAGAAATTACACGTGAGTCAAAGGGCACGCAGTCTCAATAAGGAGACCTTTCAGAACTGCAGCTGATCAGTATTACCAGAGTGAGCTTCTTCACCTAACACAAAGTATAGGAAATGTCTTCCTTCCTCTGGCATTACCACCTCTTGGTAATTCAAATACTGAAACTGCAAGGCAAAAGATTGTCATAGAAATGTGTATGTGACAGGCAGCATTGATTTTCTTTGTTTTCTCTTAGTAGGTGTTATGTGTGAGTCTGTTAAATGGAGGTATTTATAGAGCTTTATAACTGTACAGCCAAAGAGCCTCTTCCACAGTCTTTCTCAAACACTGAACTTATGCCCCCGGACATCCTTCAACAACCACGTCACTTTCAGCTACCTCATGGGTACACCGTATGTTGCATTTAACATTAAACACCAAAATGCACTGCATTCTTTAATCACTGCCTCCCTCTGAGATTGCAGGTACTCACATCAATGCTCCAGAACACCCATTTTGAACAAGTGACCAGAAGAATTCTGTATTAGGTAAAATTTATTAGGCATAAATATTTTCTACTCAACTCTATGAGAGTTCCAAAGTACAGCTAGCTGATTTATAAAAATGCTTCCCTGTCATGACTGTGTTTGCCTTTCTGAGCCTAATGTCTAGAAGACTTTAAATTATTTAAAGCCTTTTAAGAGTCTCAGCTAAGAAAAGGGAAAAAGAGAGAAAAACAAACACAACAGCTACCGAACCTGTATTCTGCAGTTCTAGCATCTAGTATGAAAAAAAGCATTTCTCTGTTTTGAAAGGTATGCCAAGGATTACAAATCTATGTCTCCTACAGTTCTTTTTTTGTGAAATGACATCACAGAAAGCCCTCTCCTTAAAATACTTTCATAGGCAGGAGTTGGAGCCATCTAGTCAATATCTATTGTACAACTAGCAGTTCACTTTGAGCCTGAGTAGCTTTCAGATTTACATGCACAGTATTGTCTTATTGAGTGGGGGGTTAATTGATTTTTTTCCCCCTCAGTTGCATCTGATCTTTTTGAGGCTTATCTTTGGTTACAAAAGAGGCCGTAAAACACAAGAGGTATGATGCATATAAACCACAAAATGAGTGAAAAAGAATATACAAATGAGTCTTTTCTTGTCACTGTTGTACTTACTAGGAAATTAATGTTTACACTTGAGATCTTCTGTCATCAGTAAAGGCATTGCAGAAGAACACAGGGATGTCAAAGACGTATCATACTTTCCATCTGCTTTTTTAATTGCTGCATTAGAGAGCAGATACAGCACATTAGTAAGTTTAACTGATATATTTTAGAGAAATAGGGATGAGAAGGTATCCTGAATGCAACATTAACATCAAGAGAACTAAATTTCAGTAGATAGGAAATATAACCCAAAAAGGTGCTCAAAGCAACTCTGCATTAAATCTGGTCTTAATGATTTTATAGTAAAATATATTTTTCCACAGAAAATTACTTAGCTACTTGTAAGGGCAATGTAGAAGGATAAGGAAGGGTTTGACTGTGTTTTTTCTCTTAATTTCTCTGCCCTGCTCAAGGGGCAGGAAAACTTTGATCCTCTGAACCCATACTTTTCATACTTCATACTTCTCACAGCGCTCACTGGCTATGCTGCTGTACCCGCAATATTGTGAGGAAGGGGAAGGCTGTACTTCAGAAGGACCTAAATTCAAAATGGTATTTTTCTTTGTATATCCAGATGCACAGAGAAATGCTCATTTCCTTAAGCATTTCTCCCTGGGATTTCCTGAGCTCAAAGCATCCTTCTAAGGGACAGCTGGAAAACGAGTTTGGAATAAACAAAACTCTTATATTGCACATCTAAAGCTGTATCACCCAAACTTCCAGTCATTTGAATAGCAGTCTCAAGATGAGGGGGAAGGCAGGTGAGCTGAAATTTCCATGTTTAAAATCAAACTCTTACAGTTGATGAAACATCAAAAGCACTCTAATTAATCTGAATCTGATGAATTCAGTGACAGGTGGCTATCCTGGCAGTATTTGA
The DNA here is from genome assembly GCF_040807025.1 of Struthio camelus. Classification (NCBI taxonomy): domain Eukaryota; kingdom Metazoa; phylum Chordata; class Aves; order Struthioniformes; family Struthionidae; genus Struthio; species Struthio camelus. The sequence continues at coordinate 91,409,409 of NC_090943.1, read as the reverse complement.
ATATATATATTTGTAGTTGTAACTTCCCAGTGTGTCTTGGTGGCTGCCCAGTGATAACACAAATAAAAGATGGCATCACTAGCTGCTTTAATACTTGTAGCACGTAAAAAAGTACCTCAGCAGTCCCGTACCAGCTATTGGGAAATGATAGCTCGTTCTGATTAGAAGTCACCCGGGAGAGCAAACGCGTGTATACCCCAGTCAGGAAGGAGATAACCCTAGGAAACTCTAGTGCAACAAAAGAAGGCAGTCGCACAGCCTGGGAGAGCCAGCAGCTCCACCGAGGAGCAGCGATGTCCAGGGAGAAAAGCAGAAGCGGTAGGTGAGTTTGGTAGGTCCTTGCTGAGGAGACGCCAGCCCCGGGGCAAACCCACAGCAATTCATGTATTTTAAAGCATCTTGACCATTTCAGTCCTATGCAGTCAATCACAAAATTTGCTTCAGTTGTGAAATAGCTGAGATGAAGTGAATCTTCACGAAGCCTGGAAGGATATCAGATGGTGTACTATTTATGATCCTGTATTTGGCATCTACATCACTGTAGGTGACAGAGGTGACTGAGATTTCATAAAGTGACCAAGTGGCAAAGATGCATAGGACTGAAAGGGTCCTGATGCTTTAAAACACATAAATTGACTGTAAATGGATACAGAAAGATCATGGGCACTCACAGGACTGTGCACTCATTTTTCTTTGTAATTTCTTGATTTTTCTGTGGGAGTAAAACCAGTGTAGGAAATAAGATGCTGTCTTAGTGAAGTGAAGTGTTGTTAGAAAAAGGCTTTTTGAGGCAGGATATAGGACTGTTGTTTTAGTTTTAACAAATCAACCACCGCTTTCTGAAGAACAATCAACTTCTCAGACAGAAAGAGATGCAAAAAGGTCACAGAGCAGGGCTCCTTTCAAATTTTACTGTCGCTGCATGTCTATCCAGATAGTTAGAAGCAACCATGATCATGTGCATGTTATACACTGTAAGATGACTTTCCATGCTTTAATGCAAAAACTCACTAGTCAGTTGGAACGTGGTGGTTTTATGTGCACGCAGTTAAATTTATAGGCAGATAATTGCACAAATAGTGCTTTCCAGAAAGCTTTCAGTCTCTCTTGGCCCAGCCAAAATTGGGAAAGTGTGGAAACTGATTACCTCAATACTAGTAATTCAATTTTGCTGATTTTTTTCTCCAGATCCCTTCTTTTGTTTCTCCTTTCAAGGAGGAAAAAAGTTTGTTTTTTTTTTTTTAACATATCAGCCTTCAGGCTGTACTGAATACAATGACTTTAGAAATGACTTTTTATGATGTCCTTGAGGTATGTATGTTGAACTCTGCATGACCTGTGTTAGCATGAGAAGAAATCTCAGAAGAACTGCACGGAGGTGTTATCTCAGAGAGTATATATTGTTATAGCAAATAACTTCATAGCATATTTTAATTCCTCTGAACTTCAGAATGATTGTTGCAGATAGTTGCATAAAAATACAGTATTTTTTTTATTGATACTGGTTCCAAATGTATTTGGACTTCTGTTTGCTTACTTATCCACTATTTTTTGCAAAGAAAAAAGCTCTAATAAACCTTAATATTTTGGTTTCAAAAAGAGTAAAGTATGGCATTTTGCCCATTATATGGATTTTAAGTTTTCTTTTTGCCACCTGCAAACCTACATAAACTACTTTTTATTGATGTATAGAAGAATGTATTAGGATAAGATTTACAACAGATCCCTGCTTATACTGCCAGGATAGCCTTAAGTCTGACCTCCAGGTCCCAGAGAGCTGCATCAAGATGAATGTACCAGGGTTAGTTCTTGATGATAAAAGCCTGGCTACAATCAGTTAGGAAAACCAGATCATTCTGAGGATTGAAATAATACAAATAGTGCAGAATTCAACAGTACAGAATCTGAAGTCATTAATTTGGAGATTAACAATAGGATGTGAATCTCTACAGTGAGGGCTACTCAGTACGAAACAGCCCAAGAGGAGAGTGTTTCGGATTCATTATTTCATCACAGGAAACAAATGTGAACTATCCATAAACTGTGGCCATGAAAGAGGCAAATATTTTAGGTAAGGAGTTTTTTAACAGAGCAGAAGTAAAACATCACTGTACAGAGCAGTAGGATTTCACCTGAAATGTTGCTCACAGTATTATTTCCTACCATGTAAGGGATGACTAGAAAAGTTCAGAGTGGTGGTGGTCTAGAAATATGCATGTATACCAAGCATGGAGAACAATTAAAACAAATAGGCAATGTTGGCAAGAGAACAAATGAGTGAAAGCACAACCCACAAATACATTTACATTGCAAACTAGAAGGTGATGTTTCTTTAATACTCAGAACAGAAATTCACTTATAGTATGAACAGAGTGGGAAAAAATAAGAAAAATAGCTGGATCAACAGAACTCTCTGAAACAAAAAAAACAACTGGATCAATTCATAAACAGGCTTATATATCAGTGAGTGTCTTTAATAGCAAACAGAGATCTCACCACCTTGTGAAGTCTTTTTTTTTGTAAGCAAAAGAAGAATTTCATCCAAAGAGAAAGCCTTAGAATACCTGAGATATGAGTGAAGGTATCAGAATATTAATTTAAAATATGAAGTCATTTCTGGACCAACACTGAAGAATTCATCCCTAAAGGTGCGTTTTCTGAGAGTTCACTTCCAGTGGGGCTGCATTTAATGCAGAGTACTATAAATGACATCAAGAACTAAGTTATTCTATACCAAAATTTCATCTTGAGGATGAAGGAGGATGCCGGGATCGTGCACCTTGTAAGATGGGAGTGGCTTTAACAACATAAAAGTAATGTATACACTACACAGCTATTAAAGCCATGACTAAAGACATTATTGTTGCTGCACATTTAATAACATGAGAGTTTGTCAGTGCATCTCTCCTTGCTTTCAAATGACAACATGGTTCAGTTTTAAAGGGAATCTTGGAATACCATTCAAAATCCACTATACTGACACCAACTGCCACCTGCTAAGTGCTTTTTGGAGTTCTTTGGTTTATTCAAAAGCTACTTCCAAGCTAAAGAAATGCCTTTTTTTTAGAAAGACATTTGCTTCAATATGCAAAGTTCTGTGTGCTATATTGCAGCCATTTATTGGGAAAGGGCAAGGAACATAACCACCAGTTCCCAGCTCCACCAAAGGCTGCCTTGTACGAGGCTGAGCAAACCCATTAATTGCTGTTCACCAGCAGAACTGAGGATGTAAATCTTTACACCTGTAAAATACAGACAAAATCATTTCTTTGGCACAGAGGTATATGTCATGGTTATATAAAATAATTAAAATGCTAAGTGGTGAAGTGATTAAGGTCCCAGATATTTAAAGCAAGAAAGTTCATTTTCTTAGAACATTTGCAAATAGAAGAACAAAGCTCTAGCAAACTGTGTGGAACATAAACCTGTGCTCTCCTTACTCTCCAGCAAGCTTGATGGACTTATTTATCTTTCGCAACATTAATTTCTGTGACTTTACTGGAAAGCTGCCAGAGCTATAGGCAAATAGGAACTGATTCAGCTACTTAGAAGCTGGGTATCTGCTTCAGAGTATCTGGGAATATAAAAATTATTTATCTAGGAGGTTTGCCAGCAATTTCAATAAATTATATTCTGTCTAAGAAAAGAACACCATGAAAAAATTCTCTTTAATTAAAAAGTACACAAAGGAGTATGCATGACATTATACATAAATATATATTTGTATACATATATATATATATATTTGTAAAGCTAAATAGCTTTACAAAGTAAAGACAAAAGAGCTGCTAAGCAGGCTCAAAGTCGATAAAACTCTAAAATAAGTTATCCCAAAAATTAGATTTCTAAATGAGATTTAGTACTTACTGGCGACAAAGTCCTCTTCATTAATCTTAATCCTAATAAGCACAAAAGAGATTCACACCATTTTTGGAAACTTTAAGAAAACCATTGATTAAAATCTCCGTACCAACACGATAAAAAATTAATTGTTGTTTCTCTCCCTCTTGACTTGTAAATAGAAGTGAGACTAACAGTTTTAAGTAATTTAGAGAAGCATATCCTGTTCAAAATTTAGAATTGTTTAAGTTAGATGTACGGTTTGTGTATAGCCGAAGGAGAGAAAGAAGGTTTGAGGTAATATTCAAAGCACCTAAGGTAGTATCTTGCTCTTATATCATTTTCCAAGAAGTCTCTCTACAGACATAAAGGGAATCTCTGGAGCCCAGAGTTGTAACTTACAGTCCTAAATTAGCTGTGTAAAGTGAGGCAGGACAAAGATCAAATGCAATTTGTGTCTTGTGCAAAATATCAGCAGAAATTTCTTGCATTATTTGCAGAGCAGTTTTGCATAGCTAGCATCAAGTCTTGTGGGAGAAGGGAAAGCTTTTAAAAAATCCAAGAGAATTCTAGGGGATTTTTGGAGAGACTATTAATTTTAATACATTCACTCTCCTCCCCTCCACCCCCCGAGTCTCAATCCTCCTTCTTTAATGTCTTTTATTTTCTATCCAGTGGAAACAGGCAGCGATGTGTTATTGAAATGTTTGTTCCCTCTAAAAGAAAATGAATAATGTTAATGCAGTAGATACATTTCAACATTTTCCACACTTCAATTATTATGATGCCATGATATCACTTACTAGAACTAGAAGTAACAGGTCTGTTACAAGCAGTGCGGTGGGGCGACACAAGTGCAAGAGTAGGGTGCAAGAGACCTGATTTCTCTGCTACTGGTCTACCAAGGAGCTTTGATGTACGAAGTCAAACGACTTGCTCCTTCTCCCCATGAGTAAGTTGAAGTGTGAGATACTGAGACCCACTTTAAGTCCTTTGTGTTCTTTGACAGAGGACCCAAAGCACTGAGCTTTCATGTATCAATATTTCACTGTATGTCTAACTTTAACAAGCAAACAAGCAGCTTGAGGTAACAAGCAGTTTTCAAGAAAATTAATAGAACTGCTCAACCCACTACTCATCTTAGTAAAATGAGGCATTTAGGATTAAACCCTAGATTCTTTACATTCAATTTTCGCTTTTTAAATCAAAACTTTCCACCAGTGGATTTTTATACTTACTAGGAATAACAGATATTTTTTCTGTGCCTTAGCTGTCAAGGTGCTGTAGGATATCCTGTGTATCCTGAAACCCTGTGTATCCACATGTTGCTTCAAGCACTTTCAAAGGTGCTAAAACCAGGGACCTGAGGTCCTTGTTGTAGTCTGCAGAGAGACGTCTTAGCATGAAATGGAGAACACTTAAGACAGGCACCTGAAAAGGTGATGTGGCCTCATGCAGAGCTAACACACCAGACTGCAGGCCAGGGCTGAGCACAGAAGGTGGTTCACAGCCACAGGAGCCAGCGCTCCTTCCCCGTGGTGGCCTTTTCCCCAGGAGCTCAGGCACACTGCAGCACGGTTGGAGGTGGGTGAGCTGGGCTGACACACGCTCCAGTTCCTCCACCATGACCCGGGCAGTGCATCCGCTACCTGCTAACACAGCAGCACCATTTCTTCTGAAACGCAGAGTCTTTATTTCTCAGGGCACCTCAGAACAAGGGAGCACCGAATGCCCAAACTGAAGTCCCCTCTTCATCCTACAGGTAAAAGTCTCAGTGAAGGTTTACACTGGTGCTGACACTGTCAGTGTTGACACTGTACCTGTTTCATGGGGGTCCTAGTCTACCTGGCTGTCAGTCTAATAAATGTATCCAGGGCTAAGTGAGGCTCCAGGAAACAACTGCAGTTTTGCAAAAAGGCACTGCCAGACATATAGCAGTCACCATCTTGGGAGGAAAAAAAGAAAAAAAATCAGGCATTTAATTTTCTGGGTAACAAGTGCTTGAAAAATCTTGTTACAGTAGGCTGTAACTATAACAAAGAACAGAATTGCTGCTTTCAGAATAGAAGGGAAAAGATTTCAAAATGAATGAACACAACTCCTCGGTCCCAGTAACCTTTATGGAAAATCTACTTCCTAATTCTAGAGAACTTCTAATGCGCTAACAGAAAAACAAATGTTCTATTTTAAGTTGAATATAATTTAACAGATAGCTATAATTACATCAACAGAATAAAGAACAGTATCAGCCAATACGTACTGTAAGTCAGGCAAGTTATTTATTTTTTCAGCAGTTGGAATATACAGCTGCTCATGTTTGTTAATATTTCACATTTGTCTTTACATTTATTTGCTTACTTACAAACCGGTGTGAGGTGTTACTTTTCTTCTCTTCCCCGTCAAATAAATTACAAGCTGCAGATATCACAAATACTATACAGAAATATGAATTACACATGAATGGGATACAAGCATGGGAAGAAGGGGAGAGACAGAGAGTTGTTCACTGTTAAAGATATAGCCCACATTCTGTCGAGAAAGAGGATCTGAAGGCTTGGAAGTCTCTGCTACGTGGTGGGTGCACAGTAAGGTATCCATCTCCGTTTAATATTTGCCGGGCAAATCACAAAGCCCTCTCAAGCTACAGCAGCATATAATCTCCTTGAATGTTTTCCTGAGCTCCTGACTCCGGAACGCGTAGATAAGTGGATCAATGATGGAATTGCACATGATGAGGATGAGGTAAAAGTTGAAGTGGGACATGAAGCACACACAATAAGGGTTGTAGGGGCAGGAGATATAGAAGATTAGGTGCAGGAAAAATGGGGCCCAGCACACAACAAAAACTCCAATCAGGATGGTGAGAGTGATGGCCCCTTTCATGTTGGCCCCTTGGCGAATTGGGCCAGTTCCCGGAAGAACTGCAATCTTTTTAATATGCATCCGGGCCATCATGAACATGTGGACGTAGAGGGAGGCCATGAGAATGAGCATGGTGAAGAACATGCTGATAAGGCAGATGATGACAACACTGCTGTCAGAGTAAATGATGAACAAAATGCCTGACACTGTGCAAGCAGCCCAGATGCATGTAATGATAACCCCTACGCGCTTCACCGTCATGATGTTATGATACTGGAGGGCGTAAAAGATAGTAAAATACCTGTCCACTGCTATTGAGAGGAGACTGCAAATTGATGCAAGCAGGGAACTGCAAATCACTGAGTCAATGACATTGTCAATGTTTATGGTAAAACTCTGTGCGTCTGTGTCGGTGTTGTTTAGAAGCGTGATGACGATAGTTTCCGATCCGTTGGATACACTCACTAGCATGTCAGCCACTGCCAAACTACAGATGAAGAAGTACATAGGCGAATGGAGGTTCTTGTTCTTGGCTATTGCCACAATGACCAAGACGTTCTCCAGCAAGCTGATGATGCCCAGAGTCACAAACACTTCAGGGGAAACAAAGAGTTGCTCATAGCAGCCTCCCGAGGAGTGGCCCTTGGCGTTCGGCTCGCTGGCACCTCCGTGCGGTGCGTAGCTGTGGTTCCAGAAGTGGAGAGGCTGGAGCGTCCCACGCTGCTGGGTGAAATTCATCTTATGGAGAGCCCCTTTCACCCTCCTGCTTTTAAAGCTGTTCTTTTTGCATCCCTTTGAAATCCTCCTTTGGCTTTTCAGTGGGGGAAAAAAAGAAAAAAAAAAAGCCAGCACCAAGGCAGAACGTAGATCAGAACATTTTAACTGCTACTACAAAGGAAGGTTAAAAACTCAGAAATGCTGGTTTACTCTCTCGTAGATGCATAGACCATCATCGCATTTACCCTGGTTATCTATGTCACTGAGTCCCAAAAACGAGCTGTAAGTTTGCATCAGATTCTCCCTTACATTCAGTTCCCATTTAGTTCAGTTACATGCTGCAGGGTTTTTTCCTTCCCTTCCACTAAGAGAGAAAATCCTCAAGTGACTGCTGCCAAGCAGAAACTAATTTCAAACTGCAAGCACCACTCTCGCTGTCAGGCAGTGCATGCTGGCTGCCTGTTTTATGGTGTGTGGAGGAGAAAAATATTCAGGGGTACTCTCCGCCTCTGCTTTGCCTCCCAGCCAATGGGGCTCGGGAGCTGCGGAAAGTCGAGGGGCTGCTGCTTCTGAGCTGCTCTGAAACACCGCACAGCACAGCGGATTCAGATGCAACACCAGCTTCCAATAGCTACAGGAAATCAGATGTGCTCCTGCAAATTTGTTTCACTTGAACTTTTCAGAATAGTATTTTAATGCTTATTTTGTGGATTTTTCATATAATCAATTTCTCTCCTTACAGCTACAACTGTACTAGCAATCTTACAAAATTCCTGCAGTTGCACTAATGGCTTCTATTTTTGGACTGTAATTTACTCTTCCCTTCTGTGACATAAAGTTGCTTCACTTTGTATGTGTGGTAAAATGGCAAAAGCACTAGAAAGCAAGAGAATACTCATGTCCTCTTGGCTCTCTCTTCCAGACCACCATTCATTAACTTTTCTATGCCTTAATTATCCATTTGCAAGACGTAGAGTTGGCTACAAGCTTTCTAAGCTTGTTGTAATTTTGTATTTTTTTTAATTTTTAGAAATGGAGGCCATCTAAGGACCAAAAAGAGAGCAGGGCTACTCTTCGGGAGGTCTTCTACGAATCACAAACAGCTGAGTAAAATATCCCAATGAAAATAGTTTTTGCCCAGGTAATATTCCTCTTGGTTATCTTATTTCCAGGAAGGAAGAGATGACAGAGTTAATTGTAGCTGCCCTGTCATCATCAGAAATTAGCATGCTGAGCAGAAAAAGAAAAGTCAATAGTTAGAGTAGATGAAGGAAAGCACTGGGAGACAAAGTTGCAGCCTGTGAGAAACATGGCTCAGACACCAGTAATGATACCAAGACATTAATAAATCCCAGAACAGTTCATCCCAAGGGTGTCTCTGTGCTTACCTGACAGGAGCTGAAAGTCAGCTTTTGTGAGTTCTGCCAGGGAAAGCCCTCAAGACAGAGGAGGAAAAAATGCCAAATGACTACAAAGAGACAGAGGCAAAAGCTGTTTTGCTATTCCTCTTGCAAGTACTGCAACTGAAAATTAAAATCCAAAAATCCTGAACAAAGACTAAAATATAGGTACATTTTAAAGCTGTGGAGGAATCAGTCATTACACCTGAGTGTAAAGTTTACAAAGAAGGTGTTTGAATGAGTGAATGCAGTCACCTACCAGGGAGGCTGTAGACAAGACTGTATCTGAGGCAAGAGCCAGTAAACGGCAGTTTTCTTCACCCTCCCAAGTTTTGTTCACCTTTTCCTTGTGAAGGGGTTTGCTGGTTTATAAAATGAACAGCTAAACAGACAAACAGGGGAGCAGCGTGCCTGTGGAAGCGTAGCTATCTGTGCTCGCCCAAGCACCCGGGTAAAGCAGCATTTTACTGTCACATTTGGATTTGTGGGCCTTCCCCAGAGAGATAACTTCACAAAGCTGAAACATAAACACCAAAGACAAACAAAATAACTTGAGGCACAGGAAATCCCACATTTATCAGTGAGGAACACATCATTCACCAGCAGCATCCTCTCAATGAAAGAATAGTTTGGTGCTGAGGGCGAGATTTATTTTCCTATCAAGATACAAATCAAATCAGGCTTCAAAAAGATCTGTTGTCTTGTTACTCAGCCCTGGGCCAGCACCCACTATCCCCTGCTGCAGAAAGGACTTGCCTACCTAACCCTTAAAGGCACATCTACAACGGGAGAGCGGAGAGAAAATTTCCAAAAAGACCTGTGTGGGAGAGGAGCATCTCAAGACTTTTTTGCTACACCTGCAGCCAGGAATTTGCCATCTGCAAGTTATTCCAAGGAAGCGGCAACCCAGCATCGCTTGTTTCACCAGCTCTGTCTATGCTGGGAGCACCTATGGCACAGGACCACTCCCCTTTGCTTCCCTTGATGGAGCCAGAGCTGACAAAGGGCAGGGAGAGAAGCTGCCTCCGGAGGATATTACCCTATTTGCTCCAGCCATCCCTTTTGTGCTTCCTCTCTTTCTCTGCACATTATCCCTCCTCTCATCCCCATTTACCCTTCCTAGTATCTCTCTTCACCCAGATGCTACTCGAACAACGCACCATCCTTTACTGGTCTCTGAAAATGGTTATAAAAATGCAATGTTGGTTATAGCCTGGGAAAGAAAAGGATGATTCTTTCCCACCCACTACCATCTCCACCTTGCTCTGAGGGAGGGTGGGCTTATCATACCGGGCTTTCTCCAACCCCAAAACCAGACCACTCTGCAGAAACACCCTACCTAATTCAGCTGGGATCTGGAAGAAACCTGGCCTTATCTGCCTACCTCCACGGCTTAGGTTTGTGCTAATTTACGAACTATCATTTACGTCAGAATTTCAGCTCGTACTCTCCAAGTCATTCTTGAGGCAAAGTTACAATTGTTTTGGTGTGTTAGCTGTTCATATTTGTACGATAAAGGTACATAACCGAAAGCAATGGACTTAACGGTAGCTTAGCAACTCAGTTGAGGCACTGTAGGAGGGGATGCACTATTAGCCTGCTATAACTACAAGGTAAAATATGTTATCTGAGCATTTTTTTGAAATGAGAGATAGTGTATGTGTGTTTAAATACTTCTACAGTAGATGGATGTGTATCTCTGGCTCTCATTTAGCAAAACTCAAACTATATAATTTTAAAAAAGCTCAGAGAAACCTAGCTCTCTCATGCCTACAGATATGGTAATATTTCAGGGTTTTTACTGATGGATAGTAGGAGTAATATGTATAACTTAAAACTAGTTTTTAAATTTTAAAAGCTAAAGTTGAGCCAATATTTCTTTCAAAAATCATACAGAATCACAGAACGGTTCAGGTTGGAAGGAACCTCTGGAGATCAGCTAGTCCAGCCCGCTTGCTCAAGTACAGTCATCTAGAACACATGGCACAGGATTGCATCTGGGCAGGTTTTGAATATCTCCAAGGATGAAGACTCCACAGCTTCTCTGGGCAACCCGATCCAGTACTCAGTCACTCTCCCAGGAAAGAAGTTTTTCCTCAGGTTCAGATGGAACTTCCTGTGGTTCAGTTTCTGCCCGTTGCCTCTTGTCCTGTCACTGGGCACCACGGAGAAGAGTCTGACCCCATCCTCTTGATACCCTCCCTTCAGATACTTGCACACCTTGATCAGATCCCCCCTCAGTCTTCTCTTCTCCAGCCTAAACAGCTCCAGCTCTCGCAGCCTTTCCTCATAGGAGAGATGCTCCAGTCCCCTTAATCATCTTCCCAGCCCCCCGCTGGACTCTGTCCAGTCTGTTGTCCTGGGGAGCCCAGAATTGGACACAGTACTCCAGGTGAGGCCCCACCAGGGCTGAGTAGAGGGCCAGGATCACCTCCCTCCACCTGCTGGCAACACTCTGCCTAATGCACCCCAGGAGACCATTGGCCTTCTTGGCCACAAGGGCACACTGCTGGCTCATGCTTCACTTGTTGTCCACCGGGACTCCCAGGCCCTTCTCTGCAGAGCTGCTTTCCAGCAGGTCAACCCCCAGCCTGTCCTGGTGCATGGGGTTCTTCCTCCCTAGGTGCAGGCCTCTGCACTTGCCTTTGCTGAACTTCATGAGGTTCCTCTCTGCCCAGCTCTCCAGCCTGTCGAGGCAGAGAGAATGGCAGCACAGCCTTCTGGTGTGTCAGCCTCTTCCCCCCAGTCTTGTATCATCAGCAAACTTGCTGAGGATGTACTCTGTCCCTTTATCCAGGTGAACTGATGAATAAGTTGAATGATATTGCATCATTTGCAATGACAGTGCACTTCATGCAAAGAGCTTTGCACTTCTCACTGACCTTCAAGAAGTTTCTGTTGGCCCAATCCTCATGTTTCTCAAGGTCGCTCTGGATTAAAGCTCTGCTGTTTGGTATATTTACCACTTCCCCTAACTTACTATTGCCTGCAGATTTCCTGAGGGTGCATTCTGTATTAATGTTCATGTTACTAGTGAAGAAATTGAACCACATTAGCCCTAGTATTGATCCCCAGGGTACTACACTCCTCATTTGCCATCAGCTGGATTGTTGACCCGTATTCAAGACATTGATCACTACCTTTTGCCCTCACTAGTCTGGCCAGTTTTCAACCTACCAGAGACTGTTCATCCAGCTCAGACCTCTCCAGCTTCCAAAAGACAATGCTGTGGAAGACAGTGTTAAAAGCGTTACTGAAGTCAAGTATATACCGCACATACCCACCGCTATCTCCCCCGCCCCGCTACACAGTGAGCCATTTCACCATAGAAAGCTATCAGGCTGGTCAAGCATGCTTTGTGATTGATAAATCCACTTTGTTCCTGACCATCTTCTTATCTTGGGATTAGATTGTTTCGAATGACACAAACCTCAAGCAACAAAATAGGTTCCAGCTTAACGACTCATGTCTAGGAGGACTTGTGAGCCTTTTGCCACCTCAGCACACCGACAGCACCTCTGGCATGTGTAGGAAAATGCTGTTCAGTGAAAATGCTGTCAGAAGACTGGTCTTAATACATTTCCATCCAGCCTTTTATTTTGGAATATTTAGCCCCTTGTAATCTTCATATTTTATTTTTTAACTTTTCTCACTCAAAATGATAGTAGTATTTAAGACTAACCATCTTCAGGTGTGATAGCATGAGCTTCTGTAGCTTGTCTCTTTTCCTCATGCCAGTTAGTTAGTAGAGTAGAAGAACATAGCCATCCTAGCCACAAAAAGCACAGAAACATATAGCCTCCTGACAAACATTACATTTGCACCTACTTGAAGATGCTATAGATGTGCAAGAGTGGTTTGCCTTTTTGATTAAAATGGCATAAGGAGGGCAGCGTGTTTGAGCACTTAACCAACCATCTAAGACTGATCTCATTTCCATTTCAGGTGATTACAGTTGTGGAGCTCAGTGTATTTCTCATGGAGATCATTTCCTTGGAGTCAGTGTGGCAACAATCACCTAGTTGTAGTCTTTTACCCCCTCTCCTACCCCTCCCAAATAATCAGTTTTCTTCTATTTGCTTGTAGATTTAGATGCTTACCTTCTCAAAATCATCCATAGCACTTCCACCAAATTACTCCAGAATCTCCTTAATGTTGGTATCCCTCTCCAAATACCTCTTGAAAAGGTATTCGGCCGCATGCCGGGTTAAGTACAAATTAAACTTTGCTGCTCATCCAGCTCAGCAAACCAAAAAGCAATAATCATGGATTTGTGATTTCCTCACTTTATTTTATGTGAAAAAATAAGCTGTTAATTTAGTCTTTTCCTTTATTCATGACCTTCATATACAAATAGAATAGAGAGAAAATACTTTTAGCAATTACACACTCTTCTTCACTCCTGAATGGCTTTCAACACTGCCTTCTCTTACTTAAGATCATGATAGAATTTTTTATTATGAATTTTAGAATGACTTTTGCTTTTCTAGTTTATCATGTTCAGTTCTGTTAAAAGATATTCAGCGTTTTTCTGTGTGAGAAGTGCAGTTGCATTTTATTTTAGCAGAAGAAAGATCTAGTCAGTCCAGCTGTCTAACCAAGAACACTTTAAAAGTGTTATTTCTTATTATATTTGAATAAGAAACTCAGAACGAAGCAGGAAAAAATGACAGATCATCATTTAGCAATAGCCTAATGCTGCGCGGTGGCACAAAAAGCAGCTATTTCACCAGGCCAGCTCAGTTCAGCTTTTCAGAAAAATTCTCAGAGTGGGAGTATAATCTACAGTTGATGTGAAATGGAAAGTTACTAACTAGCCTGAGTTTTCTATTCCATTCTGTTCACTTCTAACGATGACAGTGGTGCTATTTCAGTTGAGGAGGCACAGAAACTTCTTAGAGACATATGGTAGAGTGACTGGTAAGACACATGTGAAAGGATTAATAGTATTAAAATCCATTCATTAGGACTCTCTGCTTTTGTATATATTTGGATAATTCCAAATTAAGGAAGATACCAATGGCTATGACCAGGGCACTGTCTCCGCTGTGTGCACCATCCACTGGCCATGTCCTAAAAGCACATCTTTGTTGCACATCCAGGTGTGCCAGTGCTGGATGGCACGTGTCCTAAAAGGCTTAGGCTTGCAGAGTTCAGGGGGCTAAAATCCTTTGGATTTTGATGGGGGAAGGGGACAGTGACATGCGGTTAGGTCTGGAAACGTCCGATAAAACAAGAGAGAACATTAGTCTTGCAGAAACCACAGCCTGTTAGAAACTTGCTGTGGAAGGAAGCTATTAAAGAAACCCAGTCCAGCCACTCCAGAATAACCTTTAAAGAACTCACTATTTAGAAAATGTCTTGTAAATTCACTTGCACTCCTAGTGGTCTGCAGTTATAGGACCTATATCCAACTGTTTTTTTCTAATGTCTGTAGTTATAAGAATGCCAGTCCTTATTCCTATTGCAAAGCCCTTGTCTTGTTTCACTTATAGCTCGATTCTCTGATTATGCACCTTGTGTATACGATAAATTAGCAGATTACTAGACTACTGCTTGTTCTGTTTTTAGTACCTCTGCAAAGAAAGGCTGCAGGATGCATAGTCTACATGCGTATTTACACGGAGGGTTTTTGCAAATAGATAGTCATCGATAACCAGATTACTGTAACCCTTCCTTCATGTTCACGGCATGCATATATAAAATGCGTACTTGCAAGTCAGTTCCATAAAGTGCAGTCATAGCCCCTTGTGGTCTCCTAGGTACTGTTATGTACAGGAGATAGGAAATACTTCTCATGAAAGTCTAAAGTCCATTTTGATACTTCCTCAAAGCCCTCCATTCTTGAGCAGAGATACTGAACAAATCCTGGACGGATTCTGCCAGTACGACAGGGAGTGCCTAACCACCTTGTGAACTGTCTTACTCCATGAGAAATAAATTTTTGAAGCCAAAACTGGAAATCTTGGAACCGTAATCTGGCATAAGGTATCAAGTAGCTGCACTAAGCCATGTGACAAACGAGTGTTAACTAGCAGTGGAGTCAGGGTGAGAACGCAGATTAGAGGACAGAACTAAGAGCACTGTCTTGAGGTGAGCTCATTCTTACTGATGCATAACCCAGAATTGCCACAACCTTCTCTAAGAGCTGCTCCCAGAGAAGGTGAAGATTTCAGAATATTTAACATAAAGCCTAAACTCATATTATAACTTGTCTCCAGGGCCTTGGTTTCTTGAAAATCTCTTTAAATCAATCAGTCACCCCCGTATGGTAGCAAGAATACTCCATTCCATCTAGTGGTAACTGCTACAACTGTTGGTACTCTTGCAAAGACCTCTGGTACTTTAAAAAGTCTGAATTAGAAGATTTTATTGATAGTGATCCTGACCCACTGGAAAGCAGAAATTTTTCTTTTGTGAAACTCTTATAGAAAAAGGCTTCTTGAAAATTCAGGGACATGAATCAATTCCTTTTTTGAACAGCTGAGATGATCTGGGCTAGGTCACTACTCTAAACTTAAAGTCCTCACTGAGGGTTCAATTTCATTAAACTCAGGAGGAGTTATCTTCTTGATTTTCTCTTCAGGATGAGGAAGCATTCAGTATTTCAGCATTCAGTATTTTCTATTTTATGTGTCAAGGGAGAGCAAAGGAAAATAAAGTACCGAAGGATCCTGATGTGTTTTATGAGAGACACTTTGATGAGAAAGGAAGTCTCTGCAGGTATATAAACTAGGATGTCAAGTAGCTCATGGGTGGGCTCATTCAGTTAGGCTCCCACCCCGAAGTGACTTTTAGTATGACATAAAGCACTATGTAAACAATGGAGGCAAAATCTCTTCCTCACATCATGATGTGTGAAAATAAGCTGGGGAAATGTAAATAAGGGAAGTGAGGGAAATGAAGTCAACTTAAATGCATGATATATTTCTTTTCCAAAGCAGAAAAACAGAAAACAACCCAAAATCTCTCCAGGAACTGTTAGCCTGAACTAACACACAACAATAAGCCAGAGTGTTTCACTTGAAAATACTGTGCATTACTGCAGATAACTAATAATGCAACAAAAGAAAAAAGTTGAAAAGACTCCAGAATTTGGTTAGGAAAAGAATATCTACAAATAAAAATGAAAAACTTATGGAAAAAAAATAGAAGCAAAAAAGTGACTTCTCATTGCAATGGTAAGCTTTGAAAGCTTACCCAAAATTAGCATAGTAGATGACTACATCCTGGGGAGAACTATCTAATCAAGACTTCTTTTTGAAAAAGGCAACTATTACCAACAATTGCTTTTGCTAAGATTTTATGTAACTTCCTTGTCACATAACCTACTGCTTATTTAAAGAGCTTTATAAGTATTTTCTGTGGTTATATTCAAACTCAGCCACGTATCACTACGTAAGTAGGCCGAGATCACAAATTCATTGTTTTCCTACGCCCATCCCCCACCCCAAAAAAAGACGTTACAGCATTCTTTCTTTAGTATATGAAATCCGAAGCTCTTCAAAAAGAAATCAAAGAGCCATTTCTCTACCTATGAGGAGTTTTTATTTGTAATTTTAGAAAATGCTTATCAGAATAAAAGAATTAGAAAAATCTGGCTGTGGAAGCAGACTAGCCTACTAAATCTATATGCATTATCATGTGCTTAGTGTCAGGCTAACACTCTCAGCTACAAGGGTAACTACACATGATGGCACAAAATACTGAGAAAAAAAGGGTTGCAACTCCAGCATAAAATAGGGCCGTTATTTTCTCAGGACATTTCTTCAACAAAATGGAGTACCTCTGCTTTTTTCAGATTGTAGAGAGACTTTTCTGTAGCTGCTAGAGAAGGTAAGACACGCTGTCAAACCCACGGAGGCTCTGAGAAGTAAAGAAAAGCAGGCAGGGAAGGAAAGTAGCCCTAACTTCACCTGAGAAACTGCTGATGGGAGAGGCATAACCTTTCCTCTCAGGTTTTCCAGGTGTAGTTATCAGTGCATGGCTTTCATGGATTGGGGGGAGCAAGCACTGCAATGTCCTGGGAATCTTCTTTTATTTAAAAACAACTCTTATAAGCTCCTCTCTGTATTGGTAACTAACAGCATAAATAGGATTTTTAGAAATGAAGCTCCTTTTGAATGCCATCCACCTCTTTTCCTCCTCACCTCATGCAAAGTTCAGACAAATGACAGCAAGCCAGGTCATTAAAATTCAGTCAAGTCATTTTCTGCCTTAAAGTAATTCAAAACACTCTGGGCAAGAAAAGGGAAGTTGTGTGTGTTAGGGTCATGGAAAACATGCAATTTCCTTCCAATTAATTTAAAGAACACAAATGAAAAAACAAGGATAAAGTAGGAAAGATTTGATTCAGCTACTAAATTTGAGGATGCAGTCCCGCTGTTTTTCGCATGAGGATATCTAACGTTTTGTATTAAGCAAGAAAGCAATGAAAACACTATATCACAATGAACAGTGATATTATTGTTCTGTTCAGTAGCAGAACTCCTTTTCTTGTGGCGGAGACAACTGAGAAAAGATGCTATTTTCTATATATTTGTACTATCTCCCAAGAGACTATTTTCTACACATAAAGGCACAGAATTAATAAAAGTACCAAGCTGAATCCTTTCTAATACTTTTAGAAAGTCAGTGGTAGGAAGGACAATTTTGTTTAAAGGTTTGTGATTTCCATACAGTACTGTTATCTGCAGAATAAGTGTTTGCGGTGTTAGCGGTCTGTCACTTTTAATCACTGGATTTAATATCAAGCGTTTAATATATTAATGTGAAGGGATCAAATGAGCCCAGGACTCCATTGTCCTAGACATTGCACTAAATGTAATCTGTCCCTTCCTCAGAGAAGGTTTGGCATCTCGAAGTAGAATGATTTTTATTCAAGAAAGTAATACTTGACTGGCCTCTAAAATCTCCACCTATGGATTTATTCTTGGACCAATTTCACAAAATGCCCAGTATGGGTGTAGTTCTGACTACTCCTGTTAACTCAGAGCATTTTCCGGGGCTAAAGACCAACCTGAATCAACTTTCAAAATTTGATATGAGAAAAGTTAGTTAAAAGGTAAATTTTATACGTGACGGTATTGTCTCTTTTTAGCTCCATCACATAGCATTTTCTATTTCAAATAGCTTTTCCAGTCCTACACTTCAGAGATTAATAGCAAATACAATTAATAAGCTACACTTTGGAACAACAAGTTTCTTGATAAAAGCTGCATGTGCTTTTGAAAGGTTAAAAAGGTCTTGTGAATACTCCAGTGTAAATCAGGGCTTTTACTGATTTCTTTTCATGCTCTCTAGACTAAAGGTCTGGTTCATTTTCCCCAGTTAAATGATAAGTTTCTTAGGTTCGATGAGGGTTATTGTTCAGCCCTGTTCTTTAGATTCAAACAGTAAATACACTTCACCTTTCTCGTGTCTGAATTACATCCATTTGGTATTTTAAAATGAAATGAAAGTGGTGAACAAACTTATTATCTTGTGGCTGGATTGAGATGTCAGCATTTCTCACTCTCCCTTTACTTCATTCGTGCAAGAGTTGTATGTCCTTCTCTTATGTTATTTCATACGGAGTAGGGATCATAATTTTGTCAGAAACTTTGTAGTTTTCACTCTTAGGCAGCAAAGATGCCTGGAACCTGTTAGAAGTTTTGCTTTTAAACCTTCATTTGAGTCAGCTCATTTTCTGAGCCAGAATTCAGTTCCAGAAGTTCTTCCTGAGAGGAACTTATGCCAACCAAAAGCTTGGCAAGCTTTTTCCAAAAAAGTTTTTTTTATTTTTTCCAGAAAGTTTAAAGAAAAGAGAATATAAAAGTTTATTTACATTTAATTACCAATAGTAATATGCTGAAACTCTTTGATAATGTAATCTTTAGAAATGCAGTGTCTTCTTCAGAGCATATTGCTAAAGCTTGCCTGATATATGGTGAATACATTGTATATATGTTCAGTCGCATCTCAGCTATGTGAGCACTCTTGAAATCAACGGGAAAATTCTTACTGATCCATCAAAAGCCTATCTTTAGAAGTCATTTTTAGATACAAATAAATTATCCAAGGTCTGCCTTTGACTGAAGCCCTTCATTTAGGCTAAGATATACCAAAGGAAAAAAGAGAGAGAGAGAGAGAGAGAGAGAGGTAAACTCTGAAGTACACATTTCCATTCAATTTTCCAAATAGCTGAGAAACCGATAGTTCATCCCTAGTGAAAAAGAAAATCAATACGCCCTTTCTCATAAAAGCATGAACTCCCAGTGAACATAAAAAACTGTTGCTAGATGTAGCGTTGCACTCTTCAGAGTAACACAGCACAAGTAGACCAAAACAATGTGTCTCCAGAAACTGTTCAAGACTGAGAAAGCCTAACTTTATGTAAATACTATGTGATTGATGCCTTGGAACCAACACACAGAATTCATGTAATGTGCAAGTTATTCCATTCAAACCAGAATCTGAGAGCAGTATACTATCATAATACTTAATAAGTTGCCATAAAATTGGAATTACAAACACAAAATTGGAGCTTTGTTTTGAGTTTAGCTTCTGCCTCTCAAGGTAAAGTTTTTCTTTAATTTTCTTAGTATTGGTTTAGTATCATCCACAGAAATTCAGATTATATGTAAAATTACATGAAATTATGCAGGGCAGGATGAATATTACTTAATAAAATGTTTTATTCAGTGAAAAATAGTACCTAAAATCAGCCAAAATTATCTACAAAACTCACTAAGTTCAGTTAATACTTTCTATCAAATGCATTTTGTGCAAAAAAAGTATTTAAATGAAATATTTTCATTTTCAATTTAAAATATTCACGTTAAAATTTACCAAATTTCATTCTAAAAGAAAGAATATTGGAATTACATAACAAAACGGTGTCTTTTGCTTCACTTGCAATATTTTGGACAAACTGCAATTCTTTTTTCCGGCCCTGATATTTTGGTTCAGCCAAAACCACCATCAAAAATCCACGTTATTGTGTGCCACCTTAACAATTACTCACTGTGAAGTGATCAGAAAAAAGGGAAGAATTGTAGCACAGTCCACCTGCATGTTGGTATTTCCTTGAGTGTTTGAGTGGGCAACTTTAGAAATGTTCTTTTAATGAAGGAAACTGCATGCACAAATTCTGCTTCCAGAAGAGGGATATCTGATTGACAGATTATAGATTAAAATCCGCATGGGTTTTTTTCCTACCTTTTCGGGAATGGGAGATGACAAAACTTATCCCTTAGAAATATCTTCTGTTTATATATCTCTGGAAAGGACATATGAGAGAGATGTGAAAATAATTTGTCCAGTTTATTCAGGAAATGAAATTTAAAATATGCCTATGAGGTCCTGAATCAGCTCTCATCCAGAAAAAACAGGGGTCTTGATATAGACTTCACTGAAATTGGATTAAGCACAGAGCAGGTACCCTCTTCTGTTTCATTTCTTTAATTAGTCTGTATAATCAGATGTCTACAATAAGATAAAAAAAAAAAACAGAAAAAAAGGCAGGATTTGACTAGTTTTCCCCCATGAAACTTACTTACATCAGCTGGCATTAACATTTCCCCCCCCCCCCCACCAAGAGAGTGTTCCCCATTAGCCAACAGCCCGTGGCTGCCTGTGCCCAAGCCCTCTCCTGCTGTTAGCCTGCTCTCCTGATTTAGAGGCCTGAAGTTACACAGTATAAACACCCTTCAGAGGCTTCGCTGAGGGAGAGCCGAACAGCTTACCCATCTGGAGGATTTTGGCAGAAGTTTCTGAAGTGGGCCATATCAGCTAGCCCAGACAGCTTCTCTGAAAGGAAGAAAACTAGTAAGTGCAATTGTGCTTCACTAATCAACGACAGGAGATCCATCGACTAGGACTCAGCATCCGTAACACCAAGGAAAGCAATAACCTGAGCAAGTAGCAATGAAATGATCCGACATTTTTCTCAGGGTATACATTCACATGCTGAATGCGCTGCCAGCTCTCTTTCTCTCTTTTTAATTACATGAATTTCAAGGACAGGCAGTACAAATGATTACAGCTCAGGAAAGAGGGAGAAATAATGATCTGTTCAGTCTCAAAATTCATTCTTGACATGAAAGTGAACAAAACTAACAGTGTTTTGTGTGTTCTCCCCCACCCCAGGATTGGGGGGTGGGGGGTTTCTACTGAACTCCACCACAGATGAACACGTATGCCCATCTCAGAGATGGAAACAGAGTGTAGGAAAACGGAAAAGTCAAATGCGTAAGCCCCACAACAAAAGGATTTGCAAATAGTAGCATGGACACTGTTGACGGACTATGTCTTGTACTGGGGAGAAGGTGACAGAAAGCAGAACACAAGGGACCTTCCCAGCCGGTGCAAGGGCACAGTCATGCACAGCCAGCTTCCTCACAAGCTGGCTATCACATCTCTGCTCCCAGGTCTGCAGCATGCTGCCCCTGGAGCACAGGATCCATCACCCTAGCAAAAGCAATAAAGAGACTTAGAAGAATTTGGCTATCACCTCACCTTCACAGATAATTTGCTTATCTATCTTGGTGCTGTGCTGCTCCCTCTGTGGTAGCATCTTCCCCACGACCTTTTATGATGTGGGAAAAATACCTCTGTCTGCCTTTTTGCCTGAGACAGTGCAAGGAATAAGGTATAGGCTTCAGGCATTCCCTCTTTTTGTTTAGGTTGAATTACTTTACACTTTCAAAATTAGGCTGTGTGACTACATCCCACTGCAAGAGGTTCAGTTTAAACTGAAAGGAATTGCTAGCACAGCTTAACTAATACAAGCATCTTGTATAACAACGTGACTTAGGCTGCATTTCAGAACAGCTTCCAGTAGAAGTTGCCTCTTTAGTGATAATTAAGAATAGTCTTATGAAGACCCATCTACCAAATTCTTGTGTAGATTTGCACAGAAAATATCATCTGGCAGTATCCAGTCTTCATTCCGAAAGTGCAGTTGGGCAAATTTGCCCAGCTGCTCTTGATCTGGGGTCAGTGGCTGGGGTCAAAAAACAAAACAATTATCATATTTTTAACTGCTCGATGGGAAATTATTCCACGACCAGAAAATTCAAGGTTTCTTTGGACCTTTCTCTGAATATCAAGAATTGAGCACCACTAGTAGAAAGATACTGCACTTATAAACAGTCTTAGATCTAGAGCTACACTGCTGTTCTTGTTCTGCATATCCTCTCAGGGATGCCTTCTTGATCTCTCAGCAGTAACTACTCTAAAATCCTCTCTGCACATCTTCCTGCATGGCTTCCTGTTATAGATTTAAGAAGCAAGGTTATTTCTTCTTTCCCTGCATCAACAACCTTAAACTAAGTATTTCATACCAGTGTTTTCAATCCTAACTAGACATTGCATACCACAACCTGTCTTTTGGGGAGCAGCCTGTGCTACACAGGAATTTTGAACATCAGGCTATGAGATTTTTATATCAGTAGCAAAGAACTGTGAAATGGGGGCTAACAGACTTTTCCAAGCTCGCTTAAATCAAATTTTCCCTGAAAAAAGTATGAATCTGAACTCCTAGTTCTTCTCAACTGCCAGAAGTTTAAAAAATAAATAGTAACATGCTACTGTTCTTGACCCATGCTCAGGAAAAAAATTAAATGCTCCACTTCCTTTGACCACTCCCCAATCAGTAATTTCTCCAGTCATCACTTTTTTCCTCTGCTGCCTTCACCAGAAGAAAAGCTGTATCTTAAAGACAAAACCGGATGTGCAAATAGAGATCCTAGGTCATTTACTGGAAGTCAAGCTGAGTGCTGGAGAATCTCATGAGAAAATTTCTCCTCCTGAGTTTCCCAGACAGATTTTCAAATCAAATGTCAGTGAAACTTCTAAAATTAATCTGTAAATGCTGCAAGACTTGCTGATCATTAAGTTTTGATCTTGGCAAGTTAAAGACACTTCTTCGATTTTGTCAATGCTGTAGATAATCCTACTACTCACGACAATGGAGTCTGAATGTGACAGAGAGGAATAGATTGGAACTGGGATAGATTCTCCAAAAACACAAAAGAATTGATAAAATTGATAAAATGATATCCGAATTTACAATTTAATGAAAATAAAAAATCTATTTTCTTTGCAAATAAATGATACAGATACCAGTGATCAAGGACAAACAGTGCTATAGGTCTGGGTAAATAACATATTTTGTGATATTTTCCAACCAAATAACTTTAAAGCTATTCAAATGTGAACAATTTCACACTTTAGCAATGTGCCAACATGAGAAGAACAGTATGCTCCTGATCTTCATCTCAACACTACAAACATATAGCTTTTCATTATTTTGGCCAGTTAACATCTTCATAGAAGACCTGTACATAGAGAGAAGTCTGCAAAGCTTTTCTATGATGATGCACAGAAGCAGTCATCACCTTAGCTCTTGTCACTTCTGCACTGCCTCTGGACAGCCCCTCTCCACATTGCTCCACCTGACTTTATAGAAATGTAAGAGTGGTGCAGGACGTGTGAAATTAAAGTTAAACACTTCTAAGTGTTATGTTAAAACAAAAAAAAAAAGTAAAAGACGCTACCTTCCTTCTGAGAATCAACCTAGTGTTAAGACGTGTTCTTGAAGGGGAGAAAGGAAGAGAATCATCAAGAGGTACTATTTTCAGGTCTTCATACTCCTTGATTTTTTATTTTTAACGTGCATTATTGATGGGTATATCAATTACTTATTTAAGGTTTAATGTACTTTTGATATCTTACTATAGGATGTACTCATTGCTGGCAGACAGATCTCCGGCCTCCATTTGGATGTTTTGCAGTGGCTGACTCCACAACCTCCTGATGTTCCCTCTTCCATCTTTTTTCTGTTCTTATATATGAAAGTTACTCCCACTATGATTTTCCTAAATCTTCATTGCTATAATTTATGACCATTACTTCTTTTCCCACTTTGGACATGCAAAGCAACTGTTTTCTCCCTATGCAACTCCTCTCTATGTATTGCATTTACCTACTGAAATTATATTCCTCATTAGCTGTACTTCTTTGGTTAATTCATTTGATCTTTCCTCATGGGTCATATTTTCTAGACCTCTGTCCATTCTCATTGTTGTCCTCTGGACTTTCTCCAATTGGTCTGCATCTCTTTTAAAGTATGAGCCAGTAAGGTTAATGGAATTTGGATTTATGCTATTGCATAATTGATGCTTAGTTCTCTGGGTTCATTTTACTAATACTATTACACTATAAAAAACAATACAAAAGGCTTACCTAAGAAGCTTCCCTTTCCTTTTTATTCTTATGGTGAAGGCCCTGGATAATGTTTAGAAATTATTTACATCTGTCATAAACAACTGCCATTCATTAAAAATTACTCAGAAAGC
Source organism: Struthio camelus (assembly GCF_040807025.1). NCBI lineage: Eukaryota > Metazoa > Chordata > Aves > Struthioniformes > Struthionidae > Struthio > Struthio camelus. Next base: position 91,385,249 of record NC_090943.1, on the reverse strand, counting down.
ATTTAGACAACTGTTTTTGCAGCTGCAAAATTCGGTAGCTTGCAAAAATAGTTAATTACGCACCTCCCCTGCATTTTTTTTCAGACAGACAGGAAATAGAAACTTCTTCCTGACTTTTGCTCTCATCATGCTATGTTTCATCCCTGTATAATATATTCCTACATGCCAACAGGAACTGAATAACTCTCAAAATATTTCCCCAGATTTCTCCTTCCAAGTCTCACAAAGGCAGCAACTGAAAATGTTTTCCTGCAAAACTGTAGCAGTTTGCCCAGTCTCTGGCAGCACTGATTTGCATACTATTGAGTATGCACCTTTAGTAGATCAGGAGCTCTCCTATCAGAAAAACAACACTTTCCACAATGACAACTCTACCATACGTTAGAGGACTTACGCATGCTGCAGCTCTGGCTGACTCGTACTAAAAATATGCAGCTGTTTTTCTTTGCAAATGCTGCTAGGGTGCAGAGAATTTCTACAGCAGTGAGTTTTCCTCTAAATGCAAGAACATAAACTCTGATTTTTTTTATAATCTGAAATTGGAGTTTTGTGATAGTTTCCTGTATGATATATCAATTCCTTGTAGCAGAGTCACTTTTTTTCAGGTGTGATGATAGCAGTAGAGGAGAACTCTTTTCTGAGAGTTCTTGTATATAATTTAAAGAAATTAGATGCATCCTCAGCGCACTAAACTCTCCTCTAGATTGAAATAACCTCAAAGGCATTTCATACTGCTCCAGACTTTCTCAAAGCTCCTCTGTCCCAGCTGTAAACTAGCATGTTGTTGGTCTCACCCATATTCTTTATAATTTGCAATGACTCAAAGTCTATTTGCTCAACATAGGAAACCCAGCTAGAATGAGTAATAAGCCCACCCAAGAATAGTTGTAGGCAGTAACATTCTTGGAAACGTTACTGTTTCTACAAGAGGGTTCCACATCAGCGGGAGTGCATGAAATAAGGATCATATTTTCCTCGGAGAGCTTCTTCCCAAATGGACATGCTAATTGCTGAGGGGTACTGCTGATGGCTGCTAATTGCTCAAGGAGTACTGCTGAACAGATCCATTTAAAAGCAGAGTGAGATAAGGGTACAAGTTGGGTCTCCACTGGATGATGGACCCTCTGCTACAGTTTTTCTTGCTTTTCCACTGCTCGCACTATGGAAAAGCCTTGCTTCAAAGTCAAATGCCAGCTGGCTGCATCCCAGTCACATGCTATCTTTATGACTATATTTCCCCAGAGGCAAGTGCAGTGAAAGCAAAGGGAAAAAAGTGATGAAGTTGGTTGGAGACAGGGCAGAGCTACAGTAGAAAGAGGAAGAAAAGTTATGCTTTCTGCCAGGCTGTTCCTCCAAATTCTAGCAACAGCTTCTCTCCCTTCTCCACTGCATCTCCAGAGGAAGGATGTTCCCTATCACTCATGATATCACATTCAACCTTCCTAACGCATCCTGGCAGCCAAGAAATTGTTCTAGATAATATCATGCTGGCAGATGCCTACGCTTCCCAAATAAGGCTCTGAGATAGCAGGCTTTTACGTAAGCAGGAAGAATATTAAGTTCTGATGCTCTTGTTTATTTTGTTCAGAGGTTATTTCTGCAATTAGACAGCTCCTTTGCACTAGATTTCCCACCCTGATTAGAACAGGCGAGTCGTTTCTCTCCTCCCTCCACCCCTCCTCAGATGGGTATGTGAGGGACTTCTAGTTGTCATTCTCTTATACATCCTGGCCTAGTTTCTCAATTTAATACCTTTGGACGTCTGAGTAGTTTAAATGAGAGAACCGTGCTACCTTTGTGTTCTTACTGGTTGACAAGTTACAGGCAGAGAGAGATTTCCCCATTCCCTTTACAATCCATATTTACTGTCAAGTCACCACAGTTAGACTATTCATCCACAAAATAACTTGTGTCCTGATTCTATTCCTTACAAAATAAACTGCAGTTTTGCCATTGAACTCAGGAGGAGCAAAACCTCCATTCCAAATATACACGCTTTCGATTCAACACAAAAACTTTTTGACTATTTATTTTTAATTATCTAATTTTCATGTGCTTGCAATTCTTGTAACACATCATGTGGATCTAATACTGGCCTACAGAAAATAGAGATTCATTTTTCCTCAAAGGAAATATGGTCACTAATGAGCATTTTTTACAATCTTAAATACCCAAGAAGAATTTGAGATTGATCTATATCCTTACCCATCTCAAGAGAAAAACATTACATATTTTTGTTAAGTTCCAAATTGCTTTTTAGCTTATGAATAAAGTGATGCCAGGTTTATTGATTCCTCTAGTTCCTACTGATCATTTTCAGAGCTCTCAGCAGATTTGAACCAGATGCTTTTGGACATACATTTCCCGAAATACTGTGCTCACTCAGTTAATAGAAGCAATTCAGTTTCTCTCCACTCTGTGAAGTACAATGTTACAGAACTAATTTCTTCCCAATTTTGCTGTGGTCAGTAAAAGATCTGTCAAAATTTCACAGTTCCTAAGGACTCTTTAAAAGAAATTCAAAGCAGCTCTGGGATAAGCTCTGAGGAAGCAAGGTAAACTGTCTTCCTGCCTCACATCCTCCTCCTCCTCCCTGCACATGTGTGCACAATCTCACACACACAGATCAGGCAAGCAATTCATGGTTTCATATAATACAACATAATGTACTGCAAAGCAATTTTCTTTTGATTTTGATACAAAGTCAGGTAAAGCTACTGACATTTACAATCTGGACAGCTAGTCCAAATCTGAAGCAACTTTCAGACAATAGAAACGTGCATGCTGAAGGAGAATACGCCAGCCCCTTGGAGAACTCATCTTAATCCATTTCATACTGTCCCAGGCAAACACAAAAATATCTTAAAGCACAAAGTGAATAAGACAGCTGATCTAAACATTTGTTAGGAATGAAAAAAATGGAAAAGCAGCAGGTAGACACTATTAATAGTCTATGTTCCAGACTCAGGATCCAATAGCATTTGAGAAAAAACACTGATATTCCAATTTCCAGTAAAAATATATTGGTCTGGCATCTCAAGTGTCATCGGATCATAAACCTCCCTCAAGTATGCCACTATATACTTGTAGTAGTTGAAGCTTTACCTGCATACCCTGAGTATGCGAAACTATTCCTTGGATACAACTGGGGCATTAGTAAAAGGTTACTTTCATTCTAGCCGCATCTAGGGTTTGAAGATCAACTCATGCTATCCATGTCCTATGACGGATTATTGCCAGTCAGCGGGAGGCAGCCCCTGCCACAGAAAGTTTGACATCCACAGAGGAAAGTAAGAGGGAAAAATACCTTTTAGAAAGATGAAGCGAATTGTTCCCTACTGGTCAGCAGCTTGGGAGACAAGACCCAAGTTTCTCCATGCTGCAACTTGATGAGTCAAGCCAGAACTTTGTCCAAGAAAACTAATTTAAAAGTAAGCCCAGCTCTGTTTAAATAAGCTGTAAATCACATAAAAATAACATAAAACCAACATAAAAATAACCGTGTTTGCTGCCCAGTCAGGTTCCCTTTCCCCATGCACATGTGTACGAGCAAACAAGCACAAAACACACAGATCTTTCAGGAATCTTAAACAGAGGTAAAACATTCTAGAAATATTTCAAAGTTATATCATAATCCATCATCATTAATATGTACAATAAACTTGACTGATCAACGTCTGTCCTGAATTTGTGATTATTCTTCCTACAAAGATCTCCTACCTATGTTTATACATACACACATATATTTATAATGCAGTAATGGCCATCACTGTCTTAAACAGCTACATTATCTGCAAGAAGCCCAAATCTGATTCCTAATAACTTATTCAATGATACCTAACATCACCATAATAGAAGTCTGCTTTTGCTTTGAGTGGAATCCTCCCCACAGAACAGGCTTTAATGCAGTTGAGCTGCAAGTTAGATACTTCGTTGGAAGAGAAAATCTAGGAAAAGAGCACCCTATTTTGTATTTGGGGGTGAAAAGGCAGATACATTAATTTTGTGTTATTCAATCCAAATAAAACCATTACAATGAGGAGAATTTCCAAGGAGGACTCAGAGCTGGCTTCTTTCCAGCCAACAGGAAACAGTACATTGGGGGATGTATGTGGAACTTAGGCCACCTGAATATGGTCATAATTAGGCAAATCCATGAGAGAGAACACGCACATTAGATAAGAGATGAGCACATACAAGTGACTTAAATAGTGAGGCTGGATCTTATTGCTATATGTTCTGTTTCAGAATATGAGGCAGGTAAATACAACGCAGTGGATCACCAGAAGTAACATGTGGGAAAGGCCTTGCAGAAATGTAACTTCTACAGAGTGCAACAACTACCTCAATTTTCTGAAACAACAGAATCAAGTCTTCTAGACTGTTCAGATATTTAATTAAAGTACTCAGAAACAGTCGAACATGAGGATTTTCATGTAGTATAGATGACAGTAATTTGTAAGAACCTTCCCAAGGAAAGACTAATTTTATGTATCACCAATGTGCAGACAGAGAACTGTATATAGATAATCATTGGCAGGTATTAACACATACATATTCAAGAATATGCATTCTTGCTACAAAACTTGCGCATTTCCCCTACACTCTGGGCCCAGTTTTTTCATTCTGCAGTCATAATTCAGAGAGCTAAACAGAAATATAAACTTAAAACCTTGTGATACTCAAGCTCCGAAAGAGCAAGTTCATTTCAAGTCAGGAAGCTGCTTCAGGAGGACTTGTTAAAATAGGAGTTTAGTGTGAAGAAGAATAATTCCTTCATACGATCTCAATTCCCTTGTTAAAAGAGTTATAATGAATCTTATATACTGGAATAAATGCTTTAACCACTGTTCATCTGAGTACCTCAGCTGGTATTAAGTAGATCGTTAGGTAAAAAAAGTAACTCATTTCTCCGGACTGAAGAATCTGGGTCCTTTGGCCCTAGACTTGTGTGTTCTCCGGTCTCACTGTATAATACCCACTGATACTGCCCCAAGAAAGTCTCCAGATGCAGCTTTGGTCAGCTCAGCTGCTTGCCTACTTAATACACTGTGACAGACTCTCAGCTTTTGTAAATCAGCCAGGCTCCACCAGCTTCATTGGAATTACTCTGGTACCAATGGTAGATGATTTGTTTTGAGGTCCTGAATAAAAGAAAAAGAATAGAGGAACAGTGCTGGGCTTTGCAATACCTACCTTTTAAACCTTCACAATGAAATTTAGAGGCATCACTCACAGCCCAGAGCTGCATGTTGTGTTTCTTTGCTAAGAACTGAGGCGTCTCCAGGGCTGGGTGGCAACTATGCTTGGATTTTGAGGAGGGCTGTTCTGGAGGTAGCACTAGCTTGTAATACTTACCTGTTTGCCTGATAGCACTAAGTTAATGTGTTATTCATAAAATGCCTTTATACTTTTTTTTAATCAAACTCTAGTGCTGCTTTTAAATAGTCTTTGTTCTTGCGTTCTAATCTTTGCCTAATTTAAGTAGTAATGAGCAGAAATACTGTATATTTATCCTCATAGCATCTGTTGGCACTGCAACTCTAGGGAGAAAAAGAAATTAAAACTACGTACTTTCAAAATTTTTTACATAGCATAACTTTCATCAGCATCAATTAGAGCTTATTCTTCAGGGACATCATATTATTCTTCCAGAAACACTAATTAAAGTGCTGAGAAAACCTCTCTGTTCTTGCCATTGACATTGCAATGGGTTCTCTTATTACAGTAGAGATTGCCAGCATGCCTGTGAGAGTGCAGCAAGGGAAAGGATACCACCTTCGCACTTCACGGTAATGAGTCAGCTATAGAGTACTGCATCCAATTACACTGAATGTAGCTTTGAGTTACTGAAAAGAGAGAGAAATCAGTAAACTGCTGTAGAAATTATACAGGCTCTGGAAAAGGGGATCCTTCACCGAGACGCTGAAGGAGTTCACAACATCTTGTGCACAAGCATGAAGGTTAAGATGTAACAGAATCACAGAATATAACCACTGTCACGTAACTGAAGAATCAAGTAACTGATCCTAGAGGTTATCTGACAAGGTATAGCAAGTGCCTTGAACCTGCAGTCAAAAAGTTGAAGTTGACAAAGTTCAAACTTACAGCTGGAAAAGGTATTGATCATAACATGTCCTAACAGTAGTATGGGAAATTATCTACCACTGAGCCATAACATAATTCTGACTGTCTTTTGAAAGGAGATAATTTTTGCAGGAACTAAAGTATTTACCTCAACAAAGGAACTTCTAGGTGAAGTATCTGTCGCAAAGATATCCAGCAGGTCAGACTAAAACATCAGCGTCAAGGTTTTTGTGATCTCAGGAGCTCCAGTTGAAAGTTTAAGAATTATCTTTGGGGTACCCATACTATTGCTGATAGATTTGGGAGACTGCCAGCAACACCTGTTGAATGGCTTTGAAAACGTTAACCTTTGTATGCAAAGTGTGAAGGTGTTTGAACCCCCTATTGCAGATAATAAATACTCACCAGTTCAGAAACATACCAAATACTGCATGTCTACATATACATATCAACTAATGAAACTATTTCTGCTGTTCTTTAACGCTGAGAAGGTGCCTCCCCTCCTATGAGCAAATGTGGGCAGGGCTCAGCCAAAGAATTGCGTATTCCTGGAATATCCCAGAAGTGTCCATTAATTCTCCATGTTTCTAGCATGAAAGGACTTTGTGGAAGGATCCACAAGGACACACAGGCACTTTTGAAGTAACTACAAGCCTGGAAGGTCTAATCTAACTCATTAGGTTCTTCAGCATCCTTAGCATCTTCAGCCACTAACATACAGGTGATGCTTAATACCAGCGTCTTTCTGTGGATCGTGCTGCTAGTTCAGTCATCACAAGCACTTCACTTAAGCTGAAAAACATAGAGCAAAGGAGCAAAGTCTGTATTTCTTTTGCAGAAGCAGACCAACTTCCTCTTTCTGATTTTTCTAACTTCAAGGAATATTTGTTTATCATTTAGGAATTTGCCTAATATTGTTTAACAACTTAATATTGTTTGGCAGAATACTCTTTTGGATTCTTTTTTTTTTGTCAGAAGTTTCAGTGCGTAAGTAAAGCAAAATATTCAAAGCCATTGTGGGGTAACATCCCTTAAACTATCTCCATATTAACTGCAGCTTCAAGTAAGCTGAACAGAAATAAAGTTCAAGAACTATAAGCAAAAACATCGCATTTTAGAAAGCCAGAATGTAAAACTAGCATGCAGAAATAACATTGAAATTCTAACCACAAACAACATACATTAATATTAAAGTAAAAATATTATTCAGGAACATTACTTGAAATTAGTCAAACAAAAATATGTTACTTGATTACTGCATTGTATGTTATTTCCCTGAATAATGCACAACATTATAAATGTGAAATGTAATTAAAGTGGAAAACGAATAGGTAATTTATCTTCCCTTTAGTGAATAGTTTTTGCTGAAAGCTACCTGAAAAGCTGCAGTTTTTATAAACTTGACAGAATCTTAATTCTTTATTTCAACTATTCAACTATTGTTCACCTTCATCACTGTCCCTGACTTACTTCCTTTGTACTTTATGCACAAATTTATAACTCTCTCTTACTGCTTAGCTGAGTGATCATCTCTTGAAAAATTCCGTTCTGTGTCTTTATTAAGCCATTTCACAGATGATCCACTCAAAAATATCTTGTAATGAAGAGAGTGTAGCGTGGTTTTCTTATACCTGAATTGCTCGGAACATGTTAAAAGCTTCCAGGGAAATCAGGAAGAAACAATATTTAGTGCATGATATTCAGCCATAGTTCTTCTGGGTCATGCTCACTTCCTGTTCTCATTATGACTGTAAGTGGCTGGTTAAAAAGATAGTTTGGCATCTTTATTAAACTTCTATTAATAGAACATGCATGTATGTGGAGCCGATGTAAAAAGAAAAACAAAACAAAAATTGAATTTTCCAGGAGTTCAAGTTGTTCTCTTGAAAAGAAGAAGGAAGGAAAATTTCATGATATAAAGTATTTCTGCTTATTTGTAGAGGCTACAAATGAAGATTATTCTGCTTTATTCACTTGTAGGATAGTTGCAGCTGATTGATAGAAAGAGTAATAGAAATAGCTCATTCTGATACGGCTACAGAACCGCTGGAGAAAATGGGATCTACGCCCTAAATGAGAAATAGTTGTTTAACCAACAAAAATGCAGAGAATGAGGGAAAGGTCTGCAAGAAATTGTCTAAATGATTAAAAAATTTTTCATCAGCCTCCTCCAGAAGACAGAAAAGAAATGGAATGACATTTCACAAGACCAAGTTTCCTGTCTCCCTATCCCTTCGTTTTCATTATCATATAAAGATGAATTTACTACAGTTTATATCAGGCGTTCCCAAGACATGCAAGAAAAAGGCAAGTGCTGATAATCTGATATTGATTACCCTAGGAAACTGTAACAAATTATCTAATTCTATAAACTCCTGAAACATATGTTTTCTAATGTGGATTCCAGCTTCTTTCTGTTACTTAGATTTCTGATTTAACTCACAAGAGTAATACATGGATATTAACCATATGAAAACTATGGAATATCTGATGCAAACCAAAACACAGCTGAAACTCTCTAAGTAAAAGTATTGTGAAGATGGCATTATCCAGTTTGTTCATGTTCCCACTCTTCTCTAATTTCATTTTTGCATGACATTACATTAAATTCTATTTTTATCAGAGAATCTTTAGCTAAATCAGACATTATCAGAAGGTGACAAAATAATTGAGCTCCACCTTGCCTAAAGGTCACAGATAAATTCGTGTTAAGTAAATATGAATTTTGAAGACTATCTGTTCTTTTCATAAAAGACATTGTGACATTGTGACAGATGAAACAAAAGATAAAAAATCATTGATATGGGAATGCAGGGTTTCCTCATAATATTCAGTACCTGAGTATTTTCTGCTTTCATTGAGGATACCATAGAAAGTGACATCAAATGAGTGCAGTTTGGCTTTGCTGTATTGCTTTTTCCTCTTGAAATGTAAAAATGCCTTTTTCTTACTCTAGAGACTAGTGCTTTCTCTTTATTTAAGATGCAAACTAAATTACGCTCTCATTGATCTCAAGGATACACAGGAGAATATAATCCAATATAAGGCTGAAACTTCAGGATGAATAAGCACACACATAAAGTAGCAAAAATGTTTGCAAACTGAATATATCAAAATTTTAAATAACTGTTAGATCAGTCTGCATGAAACAAGCATAATGAGTATCTGTATACACATTAAGCAGCGAGAGCAGAACTTTAATTTTCTTGCACTGCTGGAACAAGCCTAGTGCTTCAGAGACATGGATTCTACTTCTAGTTCCTGTCTAAATCAGTTTCTTAAGCAAATCAATCACTTTTCGTTTCCCTCTGATGTTTTACCAGACTTCCCCATTTTGACTCTGTGGGCTCTCTAAAGTGAAGACCATCAATTACCATTTTTGTATAGTGCCTAGCAGAATTATATCTTGAGTGAGCTAAATACTATAAATATGCAAATATTTCTTCATAATCTGTGCACTGAGCTAACACAGTTGTCCTTCTTCGGCCTGTTCACCTCTTCTCTTCTATATGCATTTCAAGGTTTAAATTGGACAAACTAACAGTGCAGAAGCATAAGCAGTAGTTAGCTTTCGCCTATAACATTCCTTCAAATCTACTACAGAACCCACAGTGAAAGACGCCTTTGCAATGTGCAAGCCTCCCTGACACATCTGAGTTAATACAGCTATAGTTCCAGACACAGCAGCCACTTTTGGTATCCTGACAAAGGATCATACAGTGTTTTCATTTATTGTGGGACACTCAGGCACCCTCTTATCCTACAAAACAGAACAAGATAGTACTTCTTGCATGCAAGATTCAGGATGTGGCAACTCCTGACAAAATAGCAAGTGCCTCCTATACCATCTTAGTTAGAAAGAAGAAAGATTTGCTTGTGTATGAGGTCTGGAATTCCTGTTTGTTCAGAAGAAATAGTCTGGTTTAACTTTGGATAAATCTGTTTTATCTGAAGGCTGAACTCTATATAATAACTATTTGGGGGCCAAGGAGTTATCTTAGGTCAGCTGTACTTTCAGTGTCAGGAAGTGAGGATGATGCTGAGTCATTTTCTCAGCTGGATCATGTAATCGACAGTAATTTAAAAATACTTCTCTCCTCTCCCTTCCTCCCTCAACTGAAGACATGAGCATTCAGGCAAAGTGCAGAGAACAGATAACCAGCTGGTTTACTTTTCTGCATTATTCTGCCTTTAATTCCAAAACATGAGAGAAGCACGACTGCTAAGAGTTTTTTTTTTTTTTTAATAAAACAAGGAAATGATTTGGAAACAAGCTCTCGAAAGCAGGCAAGAAATCTAAGATGTCAGTTTACCTCTGTATTACGCAAACAAACAAACGGAAAAACAAACAAAAAATCTGCACAGGAAAATATCTTCAGAAGAATAAATAATATCCATGATATGATTGTCTTCTTGGGATAGCGTCATAATTTGCTCTAGCACTGAGGCTTGAAAGAAGTTTGTGTCTGTCAGTGTTGAACAATTATGTCATTTCATAAAACTTCTTTAGATCTAGAGTAAGAAGTTTAAGTCCATTTATAACATCCCTGCTGCCAGAGGGGGCTGGGGTATATTTTCAACACTAATTCTAAGGCAGAGAGTAGATACAAAAGTAAAGGACTGTGAATTCATCCTTGGCAAATAACATATAAGTCCATTAAACAACACGGAGAAATAATAGTTTTTGAATTTGAAATGATAGGTTTACTACATTCAACCCTTCAACAGAGGTAAGCATTTACGAGAGATGTGACAGGCCTTATTCTGAAGGCTCTGTTTCTCAAACATACTAATTCAGAGCTACCTGATGTTGTTGTGTTGCCAGCAATTACATTCCTCTACATTTCCCTTCCCATCCTCCCTAATGAAGTGGAGGTGAGGGGACTGACCAGAGAACCCCCAAAGCAGCCTGTCTAAACCTTGTGCCTGACTCCCTAGAATCCTTGCTTTGCTATAGCTTTGGGTCTATGTGTTTTTGATCTCAGAATAGCAGGCTGACAACATGAAAACAGAACTAGCTACTCAGCTGACACCATACTCTCAGCAGACTGCATACACTAAGGCAAATGCATCGTTTGATAGGAAATGACTCTTCCTTTTTAATTATGATGCAAGTAATGCATAAAAAAACAGGAAGAAAGAAAACTAACTAAACTTTTAACAAGAAAAATACTTTCTACCTGACAAAGCATCTTAGATCGTGATGTAGTAAAACACTGAGGCATGACAGAAATTTCCATTATTTTCAATGGCAGTTGTTTGATGCCCGAAGCTGCACATTTGTTTACCTGTTGGTAGAGAGCAAGCAATGGCTGAAGTGCCTGGTGTTGCTGGTAAAAGAGACGTTTCTTGATAAGCAGAGAAGATACTATAGTATAGAACGCCAACCACCCTGTGTAATGAAATAACTTGTCGGGGTGTCTGGGTAAGTAGTTATGCCTGTATGCCTGCACGGTAGGGATTTCACAGTCTCCGGCTGGTGTATAATCTTTGTAAAGACTTTGCTATGATTGAAGTTTTTATCATACAGATAAACCTATTGCGGTGAGAATGATATAGCAGTATTTTGAGAGCTGGAAATTCTGTCAGAGCAGTGATACCAAGAGCTTGAAAGGAGACTGGGGCTGAAGTTTATCAAGAGCCTAAGGCATGCCTTAGGCAGATGTGTGTTCCTTTAACGCTAGTGTGAAAGGAGGAGACTAACAAATGATTTTTTTTTCTGTCTTCTTTCTTTATTCTTTCAGGAGAGAACAGGAACACACATACTACACTTCTTGTAGTCAGGAATCTGCTTGACATGCCAATTTGCTGTGCCCTTTTCAGAGCGCTAAGGCTCGTATTAAAATAATCAGTTTTCATTACTGAAGCCCTTTAAAAATGTAACATTAACCAAATTTACAATATTAGAATTATTTGAATTTTGAGATTAAAGAAAGATCACAGTTAATTTATTTTTAATAGGAATTCTTTCAGCAATTGGAAATAATCAGTTCTGCAATCAGAAAGTTTAACTCTGTTTGGGTCCAGTTCATGTTCTCCTATGGTCAGTTTGGTGGGGTTTGACTTAGAGTGTCTTGGCACCGAACATATTAGCTACCATATTTAGTGTTTTATGAGGTAGAACTTCGGATTAGAAGTAGCATCAGCTGGCACGGAGCTCCCACGGCAGGTAGAAAGGTTTAGGAATTTTCCCTTTGTCCTTCCCCTTACCTGTAGCTTTTACAGAAGTCAGTGCTTCTCTAGCAGCAGTCTTAAGCTGTGACTTGAAAGCTTATTACCATAATCTACAGCAAACTTAGCACCTACTGTCATTGAAGCTGAAAGAATCACGAATCAGAGTCACTGGGTAACACAGTCATATTACAGCGCTCCAGGCAGCTCATTCGCAATTGGCCAAGGAAACCTGCACAGGATTTGCATGTTTATGAGCCCCAGAAGTCTTGAGAGCCAGCTGCTCCATCAGCAGTGGACTAGTCCCCTGTGAGGGTACAGGCAGCTCTTAACGGACATCCCTCGTGCAGAGGAGCATCCCGTGCCATTCAGAGACCCTAGAAAACTAAACATGATATTCTCCCTTCTTCGTTTCAATTTTAGGGGTATAAGTGAGGACTGATCAGGGCATGAAAAGCGGGGAAGTGGGAGTGAAAATTTCTCTGTCTTTTTAAAGGCTAATTCCTGAATTTTCTGGTTGAACTGTCTCTTACTGGAAAAAAGGTCACTAGTTGATGAAAATACTAAATATTCAGAGCATTCAATGCAGATTGTATTTTAAGCATAAAATCAGCTTTTTCCCAAGAGGGTTATGTATATTTAAGTTCTGGACAAACAACTCTGAGTAGCAGCAGTGAGGAAAATTTTTCATTAGATATGAAGCTGTCATTGGAGATAAACACAATGGTTCAAAGATAAGGTACACATGAAAGCTTCTCACTAAATTGATGTGAAAGGTGCTGTAACCTGTCATCATGTAAAGAAATCTGAGCCAACAAGCTGACAAAAAGAGCCAGGCAGTAGGTTTTAAAAGTAGTTATGTAACATTGGAAACTGTGGCCCTATTGAGGTGTAACTGAACAAAAGAAATATTTATGCTGTAGCCATTGTGATCACTGTGAAAAATTCAACCCTAAACTGGTCAATTTTGCATCAGGTATAGCAGGGACACAAAGTTACGGAGCTCAGCAGCAACCAAGCATCCACCTGTTTATTCAGGTCCTGTTTCTGCAGGCCATCGCGGATCCTATGATGCCACTTTAAGGTTGCTTACACCGCTCACAGCTTGCCTAATGTCTCCACAAACTGACATCACAGCTGCAGCCTGTCATGTGGGCAGGGGCTTTCTGTGCTGACTCTGGCTTAACTTAAAGGCAATACCCAGTGTGCAACAAATAGAATCAACCTATTGATCCTCAAGATTAATATTATTCCAGACTGTGATTCTCCCTCTCCTTCATACACTGGATGTTCACAAAAGAAGAATACAAAATAATCACACTCAAAAATTATCCAGCTATGCCTTATCTCAAACAATAATCCAGTTTATAGACTAGCTTCATAATTGCTCTAATTCACAACATGGATTGATATAAAAATGAAGAAAAAGGAAAAAATATAATAAAGACTATCATTTCTTACCACATGGAAATTATTTCTTAAATTCGCTACATGCGCAGTAACCAGAAACAAAAGCATGGAGACCAAGGCCCAACCAGGAACAGGGCACAGAAATCTGAGAAGGAGCTTCAGTGGCTTTCCTGGCCCTCTGTGGTACGTGGCTCCTTACAACCTGTCCTTATTTTCCTCCCATTTTGCTCTCCCATTTTGTTAGGTAGATTTATGAATCTGTCTATGTAATTCCAATGCATTTTCAACTACCAGGGGAACAGCGAGACACAAGAAAGAGCAGGGCTGACTTTCAGTAGCCATGGTACATAGTCATATTTTAGAAATGCTACTGTAAATAATACTCTTAACTAAATCATGCATCATATGTTGGACATATGTATACTATAATAGCTGTGGTTCATCGTATGTGTTAGAATTTCTATTTCATAAATGCGTTCAGTAAAGCACAGGGATTCTAAACCCGATTTGATTCCTTACATGTATTTGAGCAACTCGATATTGTAGACTTGGTTGCCTCCTTAATTCTCAAGGGTAAAGCTGTCAAAGGAACAACTCCAACTTCACATGGGGAAGGAGCCAATCATGTTCAAAGTAAAGTATTATTCCTACATGATCTTTCATCCAGTTCGTGTTTACTTAGAAGGATTTAGCACCTTAATTCTAATTGCTTACTTCCTGGGTATTTCAGGTGACTATAACTTTGAAACACATGATGAGGTGTGTTAAGCTGTGTGTTAACAGATAAAATTCAGTGAATAAACAAATCTGAAAAACGGAAAAAGGAGAGTTTTCTGAAAAAGAACACATTGTTTCCCACAGTGAGAACTCTCTGCAAGGTACAACCAATGAAAATTCTATCAATTTTTTTTTTTTAAAGCTTTCACACATACGTACACTTGTACTTGAATAAATATTTTAGACGCGGAAAGTCAGGTTAAAATTATCAGCTGACTGCTGTAATTGATTTGACCGTAGTCATTTAGGTCTTATTTATTTACCTGTTGCCTAGTACTTGAACAAACCTTATGCTCAATACTAAACAATGTAGTTTCTCAGTATAGAAAAGCCTATGGTGACTTGCAGCACTGAACACATTAATGCATAAATTAATGTGTTCATATTATTAACACATATTAATGTGTTAATATTAGTAACGTGCAGTGATACATTATATTCTCTCAAATGCATAGTTCTTACAGCCTTTCTGTTTCTTTTAGCTTGAGCACATTTGCATCTTCTGTACTGGAGGAATTTTTATTCCAAAGAAGATTTCAAACTGAAAAAGATAAGCAGAGTGCTACCCTGACCAATGAGAAAGTGGTTTACTCCTATTGCAAAATGATCATCTGTTTCTTTTCTGATGTTAAATGTTGGAGCACGAGCAGCTACCAAGAAAAGGTTTGGCTGCTTGGGATATTGGTAAGCCACATGCTACTTCTTTTGTTTTGTCAACATAAACTTATACTGTGTACCTCTAAAGCACACAAGTGACTTTAGAGTATTTAGAGTGTCATCAGGTCTTGGGGAAAATCCTGCTCATAATCCATATGCACTGTGCTATGTGCTAGAAAGCTGGGAATTCAAGCAATACACTCTAAAATAGATAAGCTTTTCTGCATTATATCTAGATTTGGATGAATGCTTCAAATCGTGCTGAGAGAACACACTTAAACATGACACTAGTCTACCGTGCTCTGCTGCTTTTGTGTCCATGGCGTATACCAGTCTAACCACTTTAAAGCTGCCACAAAAGTATATACGAATATACAAAGGAATAGAACAGATTTAATAAGTTCGGACGATTCATGTACATTAAAGCTTTCACCTAAAAGGGAAGAGGATAATTTAAAGGTTTATCTGAAGTAACATAAATGCAAGGTATGCTGTACCCAAATGGCTCTGCTGTTACTTCCAGTTAGAAGCTTAAAATTGACGCTTTCAGCTTCAAGAGAGATCGGAGGACAGCTCATGTGCTGAGGCAGAGCTGGCTTAACAGAATGCAAATGAGATCTGGACAACCAATTTCAAAATTACCCAGTGATTACCCCTTACTGAGCAGCACTTCTTACGTCAGGCGGCAGGTCCGTTGCTGGCTAGGTGGAGACTTCGAGGCTGTCCTTGCAAGCTCTTTTTTGCTGTGTTCATTGAAACCGAAGAACCTAAGTTGTGCTACCTTATTGATAAGTTTCAAGCAGTAAGCATGCAGTATGAATGCATATACTGATTCTCTATAGCTTGCTTACTCTATAGTTTTAAGTTTGTTAAATATAAATAATTGGGCATTAGCTGTAGCAATCTAACAAAAAACTCAAATCATGCACACACAAAAAAGCCTGTGAAGTTTATCAGTCTACTGCTAAATCATTTTTCTCCATGAACCATATTCCACAAAGGGATCAGTATTTTACATAGTTACCCAATTCTTTTCTTTTTTTGCTCCTCCATTTCAAAAGCCAAAGAGATTTTTCCAAGGGCGGGCTCCAAGACTTCTTCTTTTATGGCCATGGAAAACATGTATTTTATATCTAACTACACTGGTGCAGAAGCTTAATCAAGTGTTTTCCCCCAGCTATATATACTCGCTGGCATGCTATTTTTTAAAAAGAAGAACTATAATTCCATTGAGAGAGAAGAGATTTTTCCCTGCTGAGTTCAGTAGGGGTCAAATGGCAAAGAACTATAAGAGAATCACTCAAAAGTGAATGGACAAAAGGGTAGCAGAAAGACTTCAGTGTAGATAAGCATAAGGACATGCATCTAGGGAAAAATCGTCCAGACCATTCCTGCAGGACACAGGCTTCACAACTGGCATTTGCAACTCAGAAAGGAGATCTCTGAGTTATTGTCAACAGCTCTCTGAAACTGTCAGTTCATTGCACATCAGCCACCAAAAAAAACAGTGAAACATTTGCCATCATCAGGCAAAGCATTAAAAACTACACATAGGGCAGCATTTTGCTGTGGTGTCAAACCTTTGTACATCCACATTTTGGGTGCTCTGCACAGTTCTGGCCTTTGCATCCTACCAAGGATGAAGTAGAGTTGGAGAACGCACTGAGAAGAAAAACTGAAATGATTACAGGGTTGGAGCAGCTGTCTTACAAGAATGGATTCCTCAATTTGGAGAGGAGAAAGTGCAGGGTGAATATTATTGAGACTTACAGAAATCATGAAGGCAGTGGATAAGCTGAATGCAAAAACAACACAAATCCCACAACACTCAAATTAGGGTGCACTCAAAGAAACTAACAAGAAATCAATTAAAACCAAATAGAAAATACTCTACACAGTGGACTGTGATACTCTGGAGCTTACTGCCTCAGGTGGTTGTGGAGGCAGACCGTATCAGCAGATTCAAAAGGGGACTAGATAAATTCATGGGTAAAGGGGTTGTGGGGAAAAAAATCAATAAACAGACACTAAACGGGCAAGTTAAGTTCATCTCTTCTAACATCACTAATACAATGATTCTTTATGCTGAGAAAGTACAAAGAGCTTAAACTAGAAAATGCTGTCAGACTTGCCTGATGCCCCTATATAGCATCTCCTATTGCTGCTACTGGGCACAGACTACTGGGCTAGATGGACCATTGGTCTTACCCAGTAGAGCATTTCTTATGTTCCTAAGCCATCATGAATTGAGAGAAAGTGCTTCCATGCAACATTTAAAATGCCATCACATTGCAATTATCTTCAAAAATATTTTTATGGGTGGATGCTAGAAATAAATTAATGCCATTTTCTGCCATAGAATAGTCAAACAGTCCTTCATATCAGCAAGAAAATTAGGGAGCTAGATTTGAAAATAAGTGCAGTCCTGGCATTTTATAAATGAGACTAATTGAAATATGCAGACAGCTGTTCATACTGTCATTATTAGGTACCCTTAGGTATGATTTTACCAAACACCACCAGCTTGAATGTTAATATGCTTTAACTAGCACAGGATTACACTGTATATAACACAGCATAGATAGCTGTGAGGTATAAAGTCACACCAGCTATCACAATTAATCTTGAAGTAGAACACAAAAGAGCTAATATGTTTTAAACATAGCCTTCCTAAACTGGGTATTCAATGTCACTTTGTGTGTGAAGAACACGCAATCTAATTTATACGTGTAGATACATTCTAAGAGAGACGTCAAAACTGGAATAAAATAAATGAATCTGGAAAAATGTCCATTGTCTGTGTTCTGCAAAGGTACTGGAATTACTCAAAGCAGTGCTTCTTTCAGAGAGATTGATATCACAGGTTTTCAGTACAAGTTTTGTCATTAAAGCAAGAAATTTATGAATTCCCTCTTTTAAGACAAAAATATCCCCTATATGAAAAGGGGAAATTACTATTTTAGACAAAAACATCCCATTCAAAAGGATAGGAAAGAAAAAATCTGACTTAAAATTTACAAAAACACGTAGTCTATCTTCTACAGCATTCATCTTTCATCAGAGGCATACAGAAATTGCATCACTGAAGGAGAATCTGTTTATGACTTTGCTCAAAGGGCAACCGGCCTTGGATGGCTAAAAATTTAGAAAGAAAACAACAGGTAAAACAGAATTTCACCACGTGAGCTCCTTTTACTGCAAGTGCTGAGACAGGAATACTGAATCAAATTGCCATCACTATAAGATGCTCTGAAGCATCATTTTGAGCTATAATATACTAAAGCTTTCTATCTTTAGCAATGCATTTTAACTATTGTTCTCTTAATAACATTTAATTAGGCAAAGACTTTTTGAAAACCTCATTGTATGGGTTTCATTGTCAATGTATAATTATTCCTTTGAATACTGCTATATTAAAATGAAAGTAATGAATTCATCTCTTTCAGCAATCAGATATAAGATAAAACTTGTTGATGTGTTCCAGAGTGCAAGTCATTAATCATTTATACCAAACATAGATTTGGAATATATCCCTTGGGATTTCTCTTATGTAACCTAGGTATTTGATTACATCTGACATAGTCGATTACAGAAGGGAACAGGAACATTTCACGGGTCGAGAATGTGTAAATATATATAGCATAAATAGTTGTTTTAAATTCTTAGCGGCATGGACTTTAGCCATAATGGGGTCTGCAAGTTCAGGATTTGAGCCAGAAGTCTTTCCATCAGCTTCAATGTTTGGAACAAGACAGAAACTGTGACCTCTTTAAGCCAAAGAGCAGCACAAGTGAATTTTGTCAGTTTTGCACTGATGCAGCAGAACACAGATACTGCTGTATTCAGGAGTCTTGCTTATCTCTCGTTCCCAAGACTGCCTGAAGCACTAGCACCGTGCAACTAACTCTGTTTCTGGCAGGAGTGCTACTGGTAAGCTCTTCAAACAGTTCAGAAACTAAAGTTGCATGTTTTTTCATTCCTTTTTATTAAAAATGGAAGCGAGTCAATTCAAATCACAAAGGACAGAACCACACTAGAGGGAGCAGCCCTGCAGTGGCGAGGAGATGAACACAACTCAGGGTTTCAAGTCTTAATGGAAATCTAAGATTGAACAGAAGATCGAACAGATTGAACAGAGCCACATCGAGATGCTAATTCTGGATGCCAATGGAGAACAAAAGCCCTGCTATGTACATGATCAGGAAAGGCTGTGGAACAACCAGCTGACCAGCTTTTTGACAAACATTCGCAGCAAACAGAGCTGGGCTTAGCTGACATCCTTCACCTTCGCTACCAAGGGCCTGGTGTTATTTAGTGAATCTCCCACTGCTGCCAGGCTGTTTAATTTTTCTTCATTTTCCTCCTCCTAATATTCTCACTTACCCTTTTTCTCGCACTCTCCTATTCCTTCTCAAATGCACTTCCTCTTCTGTCCTCCCAACAGCACTGCTAAAACACTGAGGAGACATTCATTCAACGTGTTTTACAAGTTAGCTTCAGTGCTGCTTATTCCCACTTGTCATCTCCTTTTCATACGTGAGTCAGTTCTATAGAAATAGATTTCTCTTGTAGAGAGCAAATTTTAAATATGCTTCTCACGTACCTGAATATTCATTAAAAATTAATCCAATTGGAAGTCATCAAAGCAGCATGCGATATACAGTCACAGACAGAATTTCAAGTACCAGGCTGCAAAATATATTAGTTAAAATCACCTAGTATATGAAAACACATGAAGCTAAGTATTTCTGAATAGAAACCAGATAAATTTTCTCAAAAGAAGAAATGCTTTGGAGACATAGTCCTTTGAAGACATAAGTTCACACTCTAAGGGTTGGTGATCACTTCTACGTCTTCTTTCCAGCCTGACCAAGGCTGAGCTGTTTAAAACATATCAAACACACAAAGCTCACTCTACTCACCTTCCAAATAGTGGCAGTTACCTCTCTTCTGGACACTGCATGACCAACTGGATAAACATTATGCTGTGCTCAAGCTAAGAACTTTGAAGCTGAGCTCAAGCTGAGCACCGTATCAGCACAACTATAATTTCCAGCTTGTGCTAGACCACTTTGTATCCTGGCCAGAGACAATCAGAGCTGACTGCACGCATCTGCACAGACATACCTCCATTCTCCTCTTGCTGCCCTTCCCCACACATTCCGCAGGGAAGATATTGCCTTTTCCTGCTCTACAGTATAAGCAGGTTGGGGCACTTGTCCTTAATGCCTGTTTGCAGAGTACCGGTACTAGAGGCTCACGAATGGTGATGCAAGTATCACAGAAGCTGTGAACGTCGTAATGCTGAACCCACCTCTGCTGTAGCACCATCATTACTGTTGTTTAGCTTAGCAAAACACTTTGAAGTCTCCAGGTTTTTCTAACTCCTAATGGGAGAGGCATGACATAGGGGAAGCATAGAGGGGATCTTCAGTCCAAGGGAGAACTCATGGGAGGAGACAGGAGGTGTCATGCTGGGGGTTGAAACTGAGGAGGGAGGTTAGGAATTGGAGAAGGAAGCGAGTAGCATGGGATGAGTTTCGCTTTGAGTGTTTATCGTTGGAGAAGGAGAAAGGGAGCTGGGGGATTCAGAAGAAGATCCTTATCTGTGAATTTTAGAAGGTCCGTGGAGTTAGCGAAACTGAGTATCTCCAACTCTGACCTGTGAAGTCCCTGTATCAGGCGTCTCACATGCCACTGTAGTACAACTGAGATTGGAAGGCAGAACAACACATTTTTTGTGAAATTTTGAAGTAGTATTTCCTGTAGGGTATTAGTTCTTATAATAAGCTTTGATGACATATCCTTATATATTATTTAAAAGCCTGCAGGTGTCTTAGTTGTTTTTTATTTTTATTTTTTAAGTTTACTCATTATCTCCCTGCTTAACCATATCGATTTTGATTGCCTTTTTATTTTTCTGGAAGGCTTCTTGAACTGTAGCCTCATGAAAGACATGTTAATTACCTCAAAAACTTTTTCCATTGTGAATCCTTCAAGCATTGTTAAACCCAAGCCGGTTTTAATTTATTATACATTCTTTCAAAGTTTAGTTTCTCGCAAATCAATATTTGATGGCATGCTCCCATTTTAATTGTGTTATGCTCATGGGCATTCAAAGTTATGTACTGTGAAGGCAATAAGAACATGGGTGCTAAAGCTGCAATTCTGTCATGAAATGAGCACAGGACAAGCCTTAAGATAAGGCTCTGGATTTTGACAGGATTCTGTTAAGATGCAAAGATCTAGATTGCAGAGTCAAACCTATGTAATGAAGTCACTTTAATTTTGTTTGTTCGAAAACTTGTAATAGTATGATATCTTCCGTGTTTCTAAATTCATAAGCTTTCAGTCCAGATTTGGACTCAGGCTTTTTTTTTTCCAGAATAATTATGCACCTGCTGAGAGTTTTTTCCTTACTGCATTCATCTGAAATGGCCTGCACTTTTCTACAGGAGATAAATACCATGGAACTGCTATAATAAATATATATATTTTTTTCTTATTTGACCTCTGCAGCAGAGCCTCGAGGGGTGAAAGCAACAACTATCAAGCGGGAAAATATGAAGAGAGAGCAGATCTACCCATTATTCACTGACATTTTTAAAACTTTCTCTAATACCGTACTACATGCACAATTTGAGTTCTACAATTAAGTATTGTTCTTGGTATTTAAACTTTTTGCTGTAAGCAATAACATTTTATATCTACTTTGCAGTGGTGTAACTTACCAATAGATATACATGGT